>NW_009728807.1:0-17445 GCF_000703405.1 Apaloderma vittatum
GAGGACCAGAGCTTGTGAATGGACCGCAACTGTCCTAGCTGGAGATGCATTTTAAGAATATTTGTTTTATTAACGTAAAATGAGAAAATATTCTTCTTGTTTCTAATAATCGGAGGTCTTTGTTGCCCTAATCTTTTTTCTCTTTCAGTTTTGTATTTTTGGGGGCTCATCAATGACTTTTTTACACTGTTTTCAAAGACTATAGGATACCACTCAGTCACCCTAACTGAACTAAGCCAACAGCCCTAACACAAAAGAAGCCCAGCAGACTGAAGACATCATGGAATTAAAACATTGCTGTTTCCCTTAGCAGTTTGTTCCACAGGGCACTATACTTCCTAATAGTGAAAATGTATGCCCTGTTTTTATTTGAATTGCCTTCCTTTGTTATCAGTGATTTTATATTCACCTTCAGTCGCTGGCTGAAATGATTTAATACTAAGGAACCCTACTAGCTGAGCTTCTATGCAGCTATGATTTCCCACTGTCATTTTATTTTCCAGTTCTATTCAACAAGGCAGTTGTTAATCCCTTTAAGAATGTTCTTTACTGATACTTCATAATGCGTATTTTTCTGTAGACAAGGTGTCACTTATAACACCTTGCATCTAAGCACATTCGTTCTTCACTTTTACTTTTATGAATCCCACTTCTAAGGATATGAATGAATGAAATCATATTACTTTGACAAGGATTCTTTTTTCAAATATTAAAGTATCTGGTCTTCATAATATTTTCATTCTATCATTTTCAACCTTCTTATGGAAATTAAGTTTCTGTGGTTTCTCTTGCTTGTTGATTGTCCCACCTAAGAAACCATAAGCTGATTGGCAATTTCAAACATATGTGGCAGAGTGCTAGATTCCAGAGGTTTCATATTTCTATTTTTTAAAAAAATATGGTACAACAAAAGAAAAAGAACATTTTAATGCATCCATCTACTTTTATTAGACCTCAGAACTCCTAGATTCTCAAATCGTGCCTTTCACGTCTTCATTGTTTCTGCTACTTATGATATTTACTGCTTGTTCACAGCGTCTGTTTTCATCTACTACTTTTTGCCTTGGACTCCTGTCTAGAAAACTAACCAATACCTTACTGGGTAAACAACACAAAGTCCAGTTTAATTAACACCAAGGTCACGGGTTCGAGCCCTGTTCAGTCCTCATGCATTGCCTGATCTAGTTGAGAGGTGTCCTTGCCCATGATAGGGAGGTTGGATTAAATGATTTCTAAGGTCCCTTCCAGCCCAGGCCATTCTATGTTTCTATGATTCTATGATTCCTAACTGGAGGGTTCTATAATTCTAGAATGCCCCCGACAATCTCATATTTATTTGAAATTAGTATCTTTTAATGACAGAATCATGGAATCACACAGGTTGGAAGCAACCTCCAAAGCTCATTTGCCAAACACAGTCCCAGTTAGAACAAGTTGTTCAATACCTCCAAGGATGGACATCCCACAGCATGTCTGGACAGCCTTTTCCAATGTTGGACCACCCTTATAGCAGTAACTTTTCTTTACACTGGATTGGAATTCCTTGTGCTGAGCCTCTCATACTTATCTGTGTATCTCTGAGAAGTCTGGCTGCACCTGCGCTATAACCTCCCAATAGCCACAGGCAGCAAATGGATCTCCCTTTAGCCTTTTTAAGACTAAACTGCACATTTCATTCTATCTCTCTTTGCACATCATTATCTCCAGCTCTGAAAACATCTTGGTGGCCCCTCACTAGACTCACTTTTAGTATGCGTTTCATGTACTACACAGAATCACAGAATCGCAGAATGTTAGGGGTTGGAAGGGACCTCAAAAGATCATCTAGTCCAGCCCACCTGCCAAAGCAGGATCACCCACAGCAGATCGCACAAGAATGCGTCAAGCCCAAAGCCGGACACAGTACTTCAGACTTCACAAGTGCTGAACAGAGCAGGGGAATGACAGCCATGAACCTGCTGGTTGCATTCTTGCTAATAAAGTCAAAGAAGCTGTTGGATTTCTTACATTTAAAGATAGGTTGCTAGTTAATGTCAAAGCTGCTGACCACCATGACTCTCATGAGACTTGTGGGCAAAACTACCTGGGGTTTCTGATCTTAAATATTTCTTCTACTATTGCTCTTTTCTGAGCTATTTAATCAATGGACTGGAGCGCACTTTGTCATTCAGACACATGAGTATATCCCTCCCTTTTTTTAAATACGGAAATTAAAATTTATTAAGTACTATTGTTTTTCATCATCGTTTGCATGTTTAAATCTTATGGTAACCTAAGTGGTACGGGTATTTCTTTCATTCTAGATATACTTCAGCTTCATTAAAATTTATACTTTCACATTACTATTGTCTGCACAACTTCCAGGAATTTGTTCCTGTGATGTTTAGATTCCCTTATCTATTTATTTATTCTATTTATAACTCACTACATACACCAATTACTAATAACTTGTCATTTTTATGTTTTAATATTACTTGCCATTTCACAGTATCACATCTCACAGTATCACAGTATGCTAGGGATTGGAAGGGACCTCAAAAGATCATCTAGTCCAATCCCCCTGACAGAGCAGGAACACCTAGATGATTTTACACAAGAAGCGGTCCAGACGGGTTTTGAATGTCTCCAGAGAAGGAGACTCAACAGCCTCCCTGGGCAGCCTGTGCCAGTGCTCTGTCACCCTCACTGAGAAGAATTTTCGTCTCAAATTTAAGTGGAACCTCTTGTGTTCCAGCTTGATTCCATTACCCCTTGTCCTATCATTGTTTGCTACCGAGAAGAGCCTGGCTGCATCCTCGTGACACTCCCCCTTTAGTCACCTCTTAGTCTCCTCTTCTCCAAACTAAAGAGACCCAGCTCCCTCAGTCTTTCCCCATAAGGGAGATGCTCCACTCCGTTAATCATCTTAGTTTCTCTGTGCTGGACTCTCTCAAGCAGTTCCCTGTTTCTCTTGAGCTGAGGGGCCCAGAACTGGACACAATATTCCAGATGCGGTCTCACCAGGGCAGAGTAGAGGGGAAGGAGGACCTCTCTCGATCTACTAACCACCCCCCTTCTAATACACCCCAGGATGCCATTGGCCTTCCTGGCCACGAGGGCACATTGCTGGCTCATCGCCATCTTGCTGTCCACCAGGATCCCCGGGTCCCTTTCCCCTACACTGCTCTCTAACGGGTCTTTCCCCAACCTATACTGGAACCTGGAGTTGTTCCTGCCCAGATGTAGGACCCTACACTTTCCCTTGTTGTATTTCATCAAATTGCTCCCTGCCCAACTCTCCAGTCTGTCCAGGTCTCGCTGGATGTCAGCACAGCCTTCTGGCATGTCAGTCACTCCTCCCAGTTTAGTGTCATCAGCAAACTTGCTGATAGTACACTCAATTCCCTCATCTAAATTGTTGATGAATATATTGAAATATTGGCCCCAGTACTGACCCCTGAGGCACTCCACTAGATACCTGCCTCCAACTAGACTCCGTCCCATTGACTACGACTCTCTGTCTTTTTTCCTTCAGCCAGTTCACAGTCCACTTCACTACCCAATTGTCCTGCCCACACTTCCTCAGTTTATCTGTGAGGATGCTGTGGGAGACTGTGTCAAATGCTTTACTGAAGTCAAGGTAGATCACGTCCACCGCTCCATCAACTTCGTTATTTCCTAAAAAAAGGCCATGAGGTTGGTCAAGCATGACTTCCCCTTGGTAAAGCCATGTTGACCACCCGTAATAACCCTCTTATCCTTGATATGCCTTGAGATGGCACCAAGGATAAGGTGTTCCCAGGGATGGAGATGACGCTGACCGGTCTATAATTACCCGGGCCCTCTTTCTTGCCTTTTTTGAAGACTGGAGTGACATATGTTTTCCTCTAGTCCTCAGGCACCTCTCCCATTTCCCAAGACTTGGCAAAGATGATGGAGAGTGGTCCAGCAATGACTTCTGCCAGCTCCCTCAGCACCCGTGGGTGCATCCCATCTGGACCCAGGGATTTATGGATGTCCAGATTGCTTAACTGATCTCTAACCCAGTCCTCATTGACTAAGGCAAACTCCTCCATTGACTTGACTTCATCTGGGGTCTCAGGGGAACAGGGCTCCTCAGGACAGCCTCTGGCAGAGTAGACAGAGACAAAGAAGGCATTCAGTAATTCTGCCTTCTCTGTATCTTCTGTCAACAGGGCACCCACCCCTGAGCAAAGTGGGGTACTTGTGTGTCTTGGGAGCCATAGTGATCATACTGTGAACTGCAATAGAAAAAAGGTGATTCCTAATAAGTCCCTGTTTTCATTTGTATTTTTCTGCCTTTATGATCACATGAGAGTCTTACAAAGCTCTCTTGACTATTGATTTTGATAAGACACTCCCAAACCTTTAGCAGTTTCTTATATGCTGGACTCCACAGCCAATTCCATGATTTTCATCTTGAAGGTGGATTATTTATGGCTACTGAGTGAATTGGATTTTTTACTCAATTCTCTTTCCTCTTGGCTGCTTTTTGTCTGTATGAATGTCATGTAGTAAAGAAGTAAAAAACACAGAAAACAAGAGCATAAAGCAAGAACAAGTTATAGAGGGAGCATCAGCCAGACTGACTAGCTAGCAGCTTCAGGCAGAAGATAACCTGTCAACCTCTTCATCATTGCTCTAATAATAATAAGAGAGAGTTCACACAGATAGCTTTCCTTCTGGTAGAGCCTGAAAGAAGCCAAAATAAAAGGAGAAATTACTACAGTAATCACATGAATTTGGGGAGTAAGAGGACTTCTCAGGGCACTTCTTCCCTCCACTTTTCACTCTTCACAGTTTGGCAAGTTTGGTTTTTTGTGTGTTTTTTTTTAATTTAAGTTTTCACCCTTAAAAGAAGTATCTGAGGAGTTGATTCTTATTTTTCTTCCACAAGAAACCAAACATCCGGCAAAGTGTAGTTCTGGGAAGAAATGAGTACATCTGATATCCAGTCTTTTCAGGATTATTCACATTTCAAGAGATGTAAGAAGTAAACTGTCATAATAGACAACACTAATCACCTGAAACATGCTTTGAACAACACTGTAAAGAGTTTCATTCATTTTCTGTGAATTATCAGTCATCTTTTCTGTGACAAAAGTTGCAAGAAGGGGATGGATGCTTTCATCTCAGATTATTTTCTTCTCTCTTATTTCTTCAGTTGGTTTCTGTCTTTATTTCTGTGCAGAGTTCTGCATTCCCAGGAAATAATTTTCAAAGCCATGTAGGCACATCAAGAGGTTTTTTGGTTTGCAAGCAATATGACAGTTGTCCTATTTTAGACAGAAACTGTTATTCCCATTCACTTGTACACTTACACTTTGAGTACAGATTTACCCATATCCACATGACACGCATAATATCATTTGAGTAGTTAACATCATAGAATGGATTAGGCTGGAAAGGACCTTAGAGACCATTTTAATCCAATCTTCCTGTCATGGGCAGATAAGCCCTGGAACATCTCAAATCAACTATCACTAAAATATGTGTCTTTCAGTTACTGATACTGATCTAAGAATTTTTCAGAAAGAATTTCAAGGTAGCCATAAGACCTCCAGATATCTTTTTTGCATATGCAAATTAATTGCAGAAAAGCCTCCTAGGAATGCAGAAATTCCCTGTCCCCTGTCCAACACATACATGCACAAATGTTGCTTTCCATTAACTCCTGCACTTACGATACTGTGTAACTTGAGAATTAGTTAGAATTCCTTATAGATTTTTAGTTAGAATTCCCTATAGATTTTGTGCAAATGAGCGAAAGAGAGCCTATAAGAATCCTGTGTAGGGGAAAAGTTACAGAGAGATTTCACAATTTATTGGACAACAGAAAATTCATGAGGTGAACACAAGGCACAAATCAATAAGAAGTGAGGTTTTGTTTGTTCAAGCATTGATGGAACCACTTGTTTGAATGGTTCCTGACCGGGAAATATGTTCCAGTGGGTGCTCAAATAGGGCTCACAAGAGTACCGGCAACACAAAGTCTTGCTGGGGCATTGACGAGCATGTGAAGTCTTACTGGGATGGTTGAAAAGAAACTTTGTGCTATGTGAAGAATAAGATAGGGCAAGAAAGGGAACATATAGAATCATAGACTGGTTTGGGTCGAAAGGGACCTTAAAGTTCACCTAGTTCTAACTTCCCTGCCTGATAAAGACTCCCACCTCTTTAGACCCTCCTTAAGTACTGGAAGGCTCCTATAAGGTCTCCATAGAACCTTCTCTTCTCCGGGTTGAAAAACCCCAACTCTCTCAGCCTGTCCTCATATAGGATGTGTTCCAGCCCCCTTATTATCTCCTTCGCTCTCTCCTGGACCCATTCCAGTCCTTCTCTTGTTTGGGTCCCCAGAAGTGAACAATAAACTCCAAGTGGGGTCTTACCAGAGTAGAGTTGAGAGGGAGAATCACCTCACTTAACATAAACCTCAATCCAAGTTCTTTTTTTTACCCAAGTATGCATACTATTCTCCCTCTTTCCTAGGCTTGCTGCAGGATGTGTTTACTGACTTAATATGCAGTCTGCAGTTAGTAAACTCTGCTGGCAAAATGAGCCAGGAAGATTCCCAGCATACTCTTGCCGGGTAATTTGGTGTCCCCACCATAAGAGGGACATATATGTGTTGGGAGTGTGTTCAGAGAAGGGCCACAAGGATAATCCAAGGGCTGGAGCACCTCTGCTATGAGGACAGGCTGCGGGAGCTGGGATTGTTCAGTCTGGAAAAGAGAAGACTCCGGGGGACCTAATAGCTGCCTTCCAATACCTGAAGGGAATCTACAGGAAGGCTGGGGAGGGACTTTTTACAAGAGTGTCCACTGATAGGACAAGAGGAAATGGGTTTAAGGTGAAGGAGAATAGATTTAGATTAGATCTCAGGAAGAAATTCTTCAGTGCGAGGGTGGCAAGACTTTGGAATAAATTGCCCAGAGATGCTGTGGCTGCCCCCTCCCTGGAGGTGTTCAAGGCCAGGTTGGACAGAGTCTTGAGTAGCCTGATCTAGTTGAGAGGCGTCCCTGTCCACGACAGGGAGGTTGGACTAGATGATCTCTAAGGTCCCTCCCAGCCTAGGTCATTCTATGATTCTATGATTCTGTGAAAGCATAGTAACAAGAAAATTTTCTTTAGGCTTTTTGCTACTTATCTGGTTTTAGGAAATAAAAGCATATTTGATGAATATCTTTTAACTAAGGTTTCAAAATTCTGTACCCAGCTGGATAGCTATAATTATCTGCATTCAGGAAAGAAGTATACCTAACTGCTGTGAGAAAAATAGTACATTTAAGCTCAGCACAAGTTTAGATCCTAACTGCTTATATTTTAAAATTATTTTTTATAAAACTAACTTTTAACTTCTTGAGATATAAAAAACAAAAAAAAAAAAGAGATAAATTAGAGTAACTCTCTTCTGAAATTAAGAGCAGACAGCAACAACTGCTTGAACTACAGGGAAGGCAGGATAGTCTATTTTACAGCGAAGTTATTCTGAATAACACTGATCCCATGATTGGTGGTCATTATGCTCTCTCTTGTGAAAGGTATTTTTACAGCTTTGAATCTTTTCTTCTTGTAAGGATTCCAATCTTGAGTTCAAGACCTTCGGCTTAGACAGAAAGATTCTGACAAAGCCTTTGAAACTTTCTGACAAATAGATTTAGCATATATTTGTAGAGCTCACTATGCACAAAAGGATGTATTATATAGCAACAGATATCTTGAGAAATCAATTTGTTATCCTAAACTCTTTTTTTTTTTTTTCCAATTCAGTGTAAGTGAAGTGTGATGCTAACTTCTTTTTAGTTTGGCTGGCTACTGTTAGAGAATGAGGTTTTTAATCTGATTGGTCCAGAACATTAGAAAATGGTAGGCAGATGTGGCCAACGGGAAAGCTGAAGTCAGAGTACCTGTTTTCACAGCAGCCTAAAGTTAGTTTATCTCAAAACAACCCCAAAAAAACTATCTATCTTGAACTACCTGTATTCAGAGAAATAGAGGCAAAGAGCAGAAACACTGTCCATACCAATACCCCTTACAAGTATCTGGCAAGAATTCACAATGTACAACCACCAAGCAACGTTTCATTTTCTTTAATTAATGGCAGTGTTGATGGATTGCACGTTTGGTTCAAAAGCTCAAGATTACACAACCTGTGCAGATATAGAAGGAAGACAAATAAAAATTATATTGGACAATGTGACTTTACAATCATTTGTGAAATAAGAAGTATTGATCACATTAAGATTCAAAAATTATCCATGAGCAACTGTCAGCCAAACAGTGAAGAAACTTCATAGAATCATCTAGGTCAGAAAAAACCTTTAAGAACATTGAGTCCAAACACCAACTGAGCAATGCCAGGTCCACCACTAAACTATGTCCCTAAGCACCACATGTACACATCTATTAAACACCTGCAGGAATGAGGACTCCACCACTGCCCTGGGCAGCCTGTTTCAATGCTTAACAATCCTTTAAGTGAAGAAATTTTTCATAATATCCAATATAAACTTCTCCTGGCACAACTTGAGGCCATTTCCTCTTGTTGTTACATAGGAGGCAATTCCTCTTGTTGTTACATAGGAGAAGAGACAGAAAGAGCTAACATTGTACAATTCCTCTTGTTGTTACATAAGAGAAGAGACAGAAAGAGCTAACATGAAGGAGAGGATATGTGCAAGGAGGTGATGATAGATGAGCCCTGAATGAAACGAACAAATGTGTTTGACTTACAGCTTGACTGCTGACCTGCTGTTGACCCATTGCTTGGAACTTCTATGTGGAATTTTTTGATATATGTAACAAAAAGAGGTTGCTACTTGGAAAATAAAGGGGAAAAATGGAAGGCAGCACCAAGAAACACTGCAAGGAAAGAATAGGAACTTCGGTATTATTTTTGCCTAAGGCTAGTGAAATAACTGTTGACAGGCCTACAGGTATTAACCACATCTACAGTTCCTGTTCCACTGACATGCTGCAGCAAGAGCTTTTGTTCTAGATTCAGGGTATTTGGAGTGGGCAGGCCAGGGAAGGGAACATGAATACATGCTTATCTATTGGTGTACAAGATGAAGTACTCTTTGTTCACTTACCTGTCAAGATACAGGGTCACACATCCTCAGCCATCCTCATTCTCTGACATGATTCCCTCTCTAACTTGATCAAGGAAGGGAGTACTATTACAATTCCTTATCTGTGTTCCTACATCCTTTAAGGAAGAAAACTTGCCTGTGCTTTTAACTCCAGCTGACTTGCCCAGAATGAACAGAGGACTTCTAGGCAGAGGGATGTGGGATGGCTAGTCTCACTCTAGAAAGGGGAAGGCTTGTTAAATGGAGTAACATCAATGTACATAAACTAGTGCAGGACCCCTCTTCATCCTATAACTGCTTGGAAATTCTGCTTGAATTTTAATGACTGAGCAAAGCCGAGTATGTTTTGTTTACTTAGTAGAAAACAGTTTTCAGTGTACATATAACCTGGAAGGCTGAAAAAACAATGAAGCTTTGAAATCAAATATACCCTGGATGTGTAATAAAAAAAATAAATAAAAAAAAAGAACCCAAAAGTCATAGTTTCCATCATCTAATCCACAGCTACATCAGCACTACTGCCAGCCTTGGGGGCAATATGTGAATTCTATCAGAGTGAGAAACAAATCTGCCTTGAAAAGAAAAACATAAGGATCAGCACAGGCAGTTTGACATTGTTTCCCAACTCCTATGTTTACCAAATTAGGAGATGGGAAATGTTTTTGTATGCCTTTGACACAGAAGAAATTCTGCTTCTGAATAAAGCAAAGTTGAGACAAACCTGCCCTTTGCAGCAAAAACTTTCACCTGGGATGATATTTGGCAACCACAGCACCTGCAGTTTCTCAGTTGGTGCAACATAAAACCAAGCCTGACCACTTCCTGTTAATATTATCTCCGAAACTCACGACACTACTTATTAATTAAAAATTGGGAAATTTGGTGGCAGAAAAAATGAGAAAGGACAAAAAAGGGAGGACATATGAGTACAAGAGAACAGAAAGAGTAAACAAAAATAATAATAGTTGTCATTTTCCCCCTTCTCTTTCTAGAGTGTTTTATCTCCTTACAGTTTTGCTTAATGATATGGAAACATTTCCCACCTTTCCTCAATTTCAACATTATTATTTGAATCACAAAAATAGAACTCACTTCTCCATCCTTGCATGGAAACATTAGATGTCCTGTAGTTAAGGTTGCAGCCAGCTCCTGTTATAAAACTTTATTTGGTAATCTTCTGAATTTGGCAAGGAAAGTTAGTATGGCATGAAAATGACAATGCAGATGTGAAGACTCAGGAGGTTATTGCCAGAAAGTCTGAGGAAGTGTTATCAAATGGCTTTGCAGTGGGTGACTTGCTCTTATTGGAAAGAAGAGACATGTAAGGAACTCTCTTCAAGCTATACATGATTTTGCAGCAGCCCATAACACCAGACACAGAACCTCTTAAAGAAACTGCCTCCAAAATTCCTAATTAAAGACAATTTTAAATTGATGATACTGATCCTCTCCTACTTAGTAATGTGGTTTACAGTGCGTGGATAAGAAATCCACGTGCTCAAAACTCTGTATCACATGTAAAAGTTAGGGAAAAAAGTCAAACCTGGGATGTTTGACTTCAGAAAATTCCAGTAGATCTGTATAATACAGGTAAAACTATGTGGGTACTATCCATGTGAGAGGTAATCTAAAGTACAGTGCCAGTTATAAGATTTCTATGTATCTCAGCCAATAGGTGAAGTGGATAGATCTGCATTGCAGCCTTCTCACATGGGCTATTGGTCTCATTCCTCCACTCCTCCCATGAGGCAAAATATGTCAAATTACTAGAGTAATTTTGACAAAGTATCCATCGAATTAATTTTTGTCTCAAAATGTTTTGCCGTTCATATGCCATTAATTTACATGCAAGTTTCAATTACTTCTTAGTATTTGGAATGTATGACTGTAATGTAGGGCTGCTTCTGGGTTTATGTATGTCCCAGGTTAAACACATTCCAAATGCTACAAAAATCAAGCTGTTTGGTATAACCACACATCGTTCAGCCCACTCTTCTTAATCAGCTTGCAAGAGATGAGTTTAAACTTTGGTCAGAAACACAGCAGATCCAGGCTTTAAACCATCCAGACACAGAAGTAAGCCCCAAGTCACAGAACACCTAATCAATTCATAGAACACCAGATTAACAGTAGTTTAATCTGACTCTGAAATTTAGCGCAGGGTCAATCGGATGAGGTATCCCAGTCTGCGTTTCAACTCCCAAAGCAGATAAAGCCTTCTGCACCGCTTCTACCTCTGCTCAGTCTCAGACATCACACCATGCAAAGCCCATCATAACACCCACATCTCCACATGACAGAAATGCAGGTGGCAAGGTCTATGATGAGAAGGACAGGGGCCACTCCTCAGTCTGAAGTCATGAGGATGAAAGCTGGGGGGCCACGTCTGTTCTCACACAATTAAAATGTAGCAGCTTCCCCAAATTTTGTACCTGTTTTGCAAAAAACCCATTCATTTCTCTTGAAGCTCACACTAAGATAAGTTCTGCCAAGTCTTCTGGCTGCTTCCTCCACTCTAATTATCTCTTTTCTCTACTGAATCAAATCCCAGAAATTTACCTTATCCAAGCTCATCAAGGAACTAGGTGCTTTGTTCTAATAACCATCATTTAAGTGACATGTTACTGTTTTTTGTACATCAAAAGATACTGTTAAGAAATTAGTGTTTAAAAGGATACTCATTTCTGAAGAAAATTTGTTCAAACTGACATTCCTTGTTTCCGAAGACGATTCCCTGTTTTTCTAATCAGTATCAATATTTCTTTGTCTATATAAGTATTTCCTAAATAGCAAATATTTTATTTACAGATTCAGAGAATGAACTCGATTCTTTCCAAATGAGGCTGATGAATACATTACACTAATCTTGCAGGGACAAGGAAAATCTCTGTTCTCATATAATGCATAGAATACAATCCCAGGCTACCAGTCCCAATAGTTCTCACAAAACAATGCAGAAACATGTCCTCCCTGCAAAATAGGCGCTGCTGTCTCTACCGAGGGTACTCAGGCCACTGGGCCACACCAGCACAGTCTCAGCTGAGGGAGCTGCTGAGGGACCTTGGGCTGTGTGACCACACACCAGAGCTGGGCAGCAACGTGACGGGATTTTTCCAGTATAAAGCTGAATCCCACTTGTGTCCTATTTCACACAGGTAGGCTTTTACTCTAAATTAATCATCTAGGGAAAAACAGCAGACAAAATTCTTGGTACACTCTGAAAACTAATAGAAACAGAGAATGGAATCGATATGTTTGAACTGGCCTTCCTGTTACCACCTTTTAAATTTTGTATCAACTGAAATGTTTTAGCTGCTATCATATACTTTAACACCTATTTCCTGTAACTTCAGAATATTAATTGCACTTTCATTCTCTGCTCTAATAGTTTCAAATCTTTCCAAGGAGCTACCAAAAGAAAAGCGTACATAAACACTGAAGATCACAGAGGATCAGAGCTCTCTGAGAATTACTTTTGTTCCAGACACAAGATTAATATCAATTTATTGCGACTTGAACCAGCAATTAGCTCCCTGTCATCTGAAGCAATTAGAGGATGTGGTTAAAATACGAAGTATTTAGTACTCCGTGTACAGGAGTATCCTACTTGAAAATATAATGTTACTTATGCAACCAGAAATATGTCTGGTGTTTTGAATTATATATTCATAATGTAACATAGGAAAAAAAATCTGTTATGCTTAAACTTTTCTTTGTTACATTAATTTGTTCATGGATTATTAAACAAACAATCAACAACGACCTAATAAACAAGATTGACTCTTTTTTGTGTTTTACAGTTTTCAAGTAATGAAGTAATGTTGCCTTCAGATTATTTTTATTACCCACAGGCATTGCAGAATTTCATTTTATGATGGGGCAGCTAGATCACATCACATACCAGGCACGATGTACATGCATATTCAAGCAGTCACGCAATGAATACTGGATTGAAATCTTAAACCAAGATAGCACTTTTCTCATGTTCTTTTAAGGAGCAAAGTATTCACTGTAGGTTTAGGCTGCAAAGAAATAGAATCAGTAAAGATAAATTGTTTCTCTTCCTTCTCAGTTACAGAAGTGGACAGGTAGATATGAAACAATCACACCTGAAAATCCTATCAATCAGGGAAAACACTGTGAATGAAAAATTAGATTATTTAATACCAGATTAATACCTTTATCTCCTTGGAGTTTTCAGTTACTGTAAAAACATCAGATACTTTGCACATCCTGTGGGCAGTGCCCTCTCAGAATCCCTTTACCTGTATACAATCACTTTGCATCACACATTTGACTTCTCAAGTCAATTTCATGGATTTTATACAAAAATAATGCAGTTGGTGAGCAGTACTGTGGTTCTATTATCAGAGTGCTATGGTAGGGAGCGGAGGGGTGAATTGCCTCAGAGGCAGCTGCTGAAGACATATTTCCCACAGAGAGCAGAGGTTGGCAGGATATTTCTGTGGATCCCAGACAAACATGCCGATTCTCATGAAAGGGGATCAAAACATAACCCTTTTCCTCAGTGTACGCAAAACAGCTGCTTCAGGCTATGGCAATCTCTCTCCTTAACACAAAAGAATGTAGGTTTCTCTAGTAAAAATAAAATTGCCTAACAGAGGCAGGGGTACATTGGGACAGGCTTTACCTTGCCCTTAGTATCACAAAGATATGGAAAAAAGAATGAAGTAAACCCCTCAATACGTTTCTATCTATGCTTTGCTCATGCTTGGACCATGCATAGGTTAACAGGAAAAGATGCAGATGTAGTGAAATCACAAGAAAAGAGTTAATAAATAAAAGAATATCAAGGAGAGATTGTTCATTCTTAATACCCTGAGGCGTCTGTCTCTCAAGAGGCATTTGTGGCCATGCTTCACAGATGATTAGGACTTCAGTTCTCAGTAGGTTTTGTGGTCTGTTTGGGTTTCTTTTTTTTGATGAGGGAACAGATCACGTGGCTCTTTCACTTTTTCTTTCCGCATATGCACACTCAGGGTGTGATTTTTGTTCCTCCTATCCTGATGGTGATTATTTAATATGTGTTTATTTCACTGAAGTCACCTAATATGGATTAGCATTATACAGAAACATGGCTGTATGAAACCGTGACACTACCAGCCTCACAAAATGTCATTTTTCCTTTCATGGAAACAGCATGGATCTGCCTGGTCCAGGAGCTTTATATCTTTGTTGTCAGAGCATCTGAACACCTCATTTTGATTATAGGAATGGAAGGGAACACCCAGATGATCAATGATGTTTATTTCATGAGGCACCAAGAATACTTACAAAATGCAACAAAACACCACAGCACAACTAGATCTGTACTAAAAGGTCTCTAGTAACCTATAAACTAGGGTTAAAAAGTGTCATATTAAAAAAAAGGAAGGAGACCCTACAATCCCTGTGTGTAACCTCTTCCAGTATTTGACCAGCCTCACAGTAAAACGTTTAGATGGATTTCCTCTGTTTCAATTTGTGCTGGTTGCTCTTTGTCCTATCACTGGGAATACCATGCAGAGGAGTCTGGCTGTTTCACCTTTACTTCCCCAGATCCCTCCAAGCCAAGATCTCCTCCAAGAAAAGCAGTCTTTTCTCTGCTGTATGTAAGATGCACTTGTACCTCCAGAATCTTAGTGGCCTTTTGCTGGACTTTTTTCAGTAGGTTCATGTTTCTGTTGTACAGGAGAGCCAAGGACTAGATCCAGCACTTCAGATATAGTCTCACCAGTGCTGAGTAGAGAGGAATGGTCACCTCCTTTGACCTGCTGTCAATGCTTTCCCTAAAACAGCCTGTTTTTGTTTAGCTGTTGAGTTGTGGCCAACACTGCACTGATTTAAGACACAGAGCATGGGCCCAGTACTATTTCATTTACTATGCATCTAAACCAACAACTTATACTACTGTTTGTTTCCAAAACTATACTAAAGTAGTAGGGGGGTATCAAAAAACTAAAAAAAACCTTGGGAATTCATGGGAATGTCATGGGTTTCAGGGATTCTAGGAAGTAAATCCCATTGCATAACATAGATACAGAAATTAAAGAAAATCTTTTTTTTTTTTTTTTCTCCCAGTTAAAACCAGTCCCTTTCAGAAAGTTAATGCATGGAAGACATTAATGTTCAATGCTACTTAGCTTTTCTGTAGACCATCTGTTTCAACACCATTTAAAAGTTCTGTACACATATTGAATTGTAGCTGCCTCCCAAAACTAAATGTAAGAACTCTAGGTCTGTTTTAGTGTGATAAGATATTGCCAGAGATTTAGTAAACAGCATTGCTTTGGTCTGAAAAAACTCTATTCAACATGTTATACTTCACCTTGTTATCTCATGCCTTAAGCAATGCTATAATCATTTCACATCCTGCTCTGCTAAGTCCATGTAAGAATCAAATAAATTAAATGATCTTTAATCTTCAGAGTAAAATTGTTTGTTATGAGTTCACAAACTTTACCTCTAATTCTGACCAGTTATCTACTATTTTTTTTTCCCTCAAAGGAAGATCACAAGAACCTTAGATTTAAATTGTGTTACAATTTACAGTCCCAGAGTTTGCAAGATAATGTGAGATCTAAAGTATTGAGAAACTCAGCTAGCACAAACAAAATCAAATAAAATAGGAACATTTGAGAGACACCTGAGAACATAATGAAGGCATCAGAGAACAGGATTTCAATATGGAACTGAGAACCTAGCTCTCCTACCCTCTATGGAAAGTTTTCCACACTGGTAAGAGAGTCCATCATTTCTAAATCTGCTTTCCCTAGAGCAGGAGTTGGGAATATACCTTCCACACTATCAGCTTAAGGTCCATAACATGAAAAGCTGGGCATTCATCAGACAGATCTGAAAAAAGGTGAGGTTTTGAGTGTTTAAGA
Organism: Apaloderma vittatum; assembly: GCF_000703405.1. NCBI lineage: Eukaryota > Metazoa > Chordata > Aves > Trogoniformes > Trogonidae > Apaloderma > Apaloderma vittatum. Next base: position 15,980 of record NW_009728807.1, read on the forward strand.
AGCCAGATAACAGGAGAACTGGGTGGGTCTAAGGATGACCCACAAGAAGCCATGCCTTCACATTAAGCAAAAGCCCAAGAAAGAGGAATGTGTATGCATTTCTCTGAGGCATGGCTGCACACCTCTTTCAGATGAGATCCACAGCTGCCTTCTACCAATATACTTTTTAACACCTAGGGTAAGAGGGCAGTGGATTTCAAAATCATTTGACTTTACTGAGGTTAAATCTTTCCATGCTCCCTCTACAAAGAACAATGAGAAATCAGCTGTACCTGAGCATTAATTTAGCATAGAAACCCTACGCAACGCTCTATGCATATGGAGAAGAATCTCTTCCTACACAAACTACAGAGAAAGCCCAACAAGATTATCTGTACCAGAGGGGAGTAGAAGTCAGTAGGGCCAGAAGTAAATTTGCGCAGCATATTAGAGCTTCAAAGCTCCACAAAAATATCCTGTGAAATGGGTAAAAAAATCAACTCTGTTTACAAGCTGGGATTCTGCAAAGTTTCTCAAAACCAAGAGTAAGCCAAAGCAAAATCTCCACTCAGTGTCCAACAGAACAGACAGCACGATCTCTCTAGCACAGTGGATCTGAACACATTAAAGTGATGTATTTACATTCAGTCAGGGTATAGAGTTATTAACACTCCTAGGACAACATTAAAATCTCAGTTCTAGAAATACTTAAAATTTTTCTTATATGAAAATGAACAAACAGGAGGGAAACTCATTTCTACTATAGCAATGATCAAGAACTATAAATAATGGGACTAGCTCTTTGTAGAACACACACACAGAGCCTTTTCCACAGACACAAAAGCAAGAGCAAGAGCCCTACAAATTACAGAAAATGTGTTCCAATTTCATTTCACTGTGTCATAAAGAACTCCCCAAAATGCAATCAGTCGTCCTTGAGATTAAGTGTTTGAGTGATCCTTTTATACTCTCTCTTCTTAGTCGTTATCTCACAAACTAGTCATCTGCAATGGTGCTTTATGAAAAAAAAATTACAGATATGAGGAGAAATGGAAAATTGCAAATAATAAACTGACCACAGAAATTTGTATTTATACAAGCTTTGTTATTTTTTCTGTTCATTAATGAACACAAAAATTTCAGAAGTTTTATCTTTCTTTTTTCTTCCCTTTTTTCTTACCTTTTTTTGAGTGTTTCTGAATTATTGTTGCCTTTTGTTCATTTAAGAGAAAAATCATACAGTAAGTATCTGTGCATAAAACCAGTTCATGTTTTGTGTACATGAGACAGAAAATTCTCCTCACTTAAAATTCCCCAATAAATTAAAAGACCTCAAAAACCATCTCTCCGAAAGGGAAAGATGCCATTGTCAGTCTTGGAAAATAAATATTTCTGTGAAGTATATTGGATGGTGTGCCCCACACCATCAGTATACTTGCCTGTCCCAAATGCGTGTAGCAAAAAAAAGTCGTATGCTGCTAGGGAAA
>NW_009728807.1:17476-27369 GCF_000703405.1 Apaloderma vittatum
CTGTGAAGACGATATTATAAAATAGGCACTTCATTGATAATAGCACTGTTTATAGATATTGGGATCAAGACCAAAACAATAAACTGTGTCTGTATATCACACAATACAATTTTAAATCAGCTTGCATAAGATATAGTGAAAGTTCCTTTAAATAAGAAAATAAAAAATAATTGGTTATATATAAGCTTGGTTACATACATCTAAGCTGCTATATTGAAATTCTAGAATTTCAAACCTAAATCAAAGATCAAAGGTTGCTTTATATAGGATTAATTTTAAATTCTAGACTAGACAAAAGTTTGCTAATCAAAGGCTTCAATAATAGGAATATCTACACAGTAAAATTATAGCATAATGGCAATCATTACACAATGTCAAGTTCAACCCTGAAAAATTCTTGCTAAATGGGACATTTGTGATTGAAATGAAATGTCTATGAAATAATCATAGTAAGATGGCAAAAAGGTACAAGACCCAGCCAAACCCCACTTTAATGTTTCAGATAATGTCTGTTACTTCTCAAGATACTCGCTTTATATGGGTAAAGAAATTCATAAATTAATCCTTTAGATGACATGTTCATCTTCTGTTTAGTCTACCTTTAATATTAATCTATTCCCTTTGTATCTTGCAGCACTGAAATATTCCAGTTTTCATTCCTTCATTTAATGCATTCTAGTCAGGAAACTCTTTTATCACTTACCTATCAATATATTACTGGCTTTGTTTCTAAAGCAACTCTTGTTTCTCATTAAACCTAGTTCAATATCAGAGACAGTTCAATCACAGAAGCTGATACAATTTCTCTAGTTCCCCTTGTACAATCCATTTCAAACTTACTCTTTTGTACTCAGAAAGACAAACTGTTCAGTGTCTTTCTCTAGAAAGAATTTCATTCCTTATCACCCTCACCACTGCTTTAGGTTGTGCAACCTTCTGAAAGGTCATTTTCAACAAAAAACTTGCAAAATGCTTTTTGGTAGTCCCTCAGAGATGTCTGATAATAACCAAAATAGAAAATTTTAGGAGCTTTGTTAAACACTTACTGTTTTACTTACAAAGGTTTGGTTTTTTCCTGTTACTTTTTTTTTTTCCTTTTAAACAGAAAGATACGAAATTAATTCCCATTCCTTTGAATCTCTTTAATGTTGGTTAATAACTAGTAAATATTCCATCACTCTCTACTGTTTCAATAATATTCTCTGATGTCCTCTTGCCGGAGTAGAAATCCCCGATGCCCACTTTCCTGAGAGTGTAAACCGTCAGCCATTAAAAATGTTGTAGCTATTCAGTGAAATATTACAAGGTTTTTAGGCTGTATCACAAGCTTTTTATTCTGCCTCAGTATAAAGCAGGAAGTTCCACACTACCATATTGTGGTACAGGGTGTTTCTTAGCTGGCAGGGGAATTCATAAACACAGTAAGAATTTTTTATACTTACTATCTGGCTTTTTCATCATTGATTTTTTTACTACTTGGCATGTGCTTCTTTATAAGTACCTTAGTGAGCTGACCATCATATTGTAAAGAAATAATTCCACATTACATAAAATATCTCATCAGAGTATGGTACATGTACATAGGGAATTCAAGTTAGTCCAGAACTAAAAAAAAAACATTTTTTTTTCAAAAATCTGAAGATCTGAGACAGAAAATAAATTTTAAGACCTTTAGCAAACGTTAGTAAATTCCACTGTCCGATATTACTGGCTTTCCTATCAGTACTACAAGAAATATAAAAATCCAGAACTTTGATTATCCACTGCTATACTTCATTTGTAACACTGAGCAAGGAGAGAGATCATGCAGCCATGTGGCTTGGTGACTGTGTAAGCTCCTTTCTCCAAGTCTTCCTCTATATAATTGTGAAAACATGCTCTGAATAATATAGTCTCTTTCAGTGGCATTCAGATGGCTAGTGTTTAATACAGGTTGTGAACTTAATGACACTACATGGTGGGCAGTTTATTTTTAGATAAAATAATACATGAACTCAGGGTTCCTTTTAAAATCAATGGAGAGAAATTCTAGTTCCTGGATATATTCATTCTTCAAAGGCATTCACTTACCCTGTTCACAAAAATAAAATAATTTTTTTAAAAAATTCTTCTCTTCTCCTTTATATAATTTCTGTTCACCTTGTGCAACAGCAAAATTATAAGACTTATTTAAAATAACTGAGCCAGAGTAGTATGGGATTAAACTCTATGGGGGATGGAAGCATTCTTCACTTTCATCTAATTCCTAGAACCTGGAGCACAGAATGATTTCAGATGACAGGCTTTCAAGTGAACACGAGAAAGGAGAATGAAACATTGCCTGAAGAAAAGCAGAAATCTTTCTGAGAACATTCAGCCACATCTACGCTTAATAAGAGATATAACTCAATTAGTAACAGCAAAAAGAATGAAGAAGCACATCTAGTATGTGATTCGGTTACATATGGTAGGCCTTGTATTCCTGATGAAAACAATAGTACAAATTCCCTTGGCTTTCTGGCAGTAGAACAGCCAGTCACATATCTGAAACAAAAATAAAATGGATTACTTAAATTCTCCTATATCATATTCAATTCAGGAACATAATTAGTTCATATACTTTTTTCATCTATCTCATGTGTCATTGGCCTCTATTTGTTTGTATTCATTTCTCTGTTTAATCTCCCGAAACCAGGCATAAAGTGGAAGCAAGATTAGTTTTTTGGCAACTAGCAATATGATTTCCAGCTTGGAGTTTGAAGGAATTGCCAAGCACATTCCAGATTCAGTTCTTTCCTGTTTCGATTACTTGCTTATGAATCGCTACTGATCTAAGTAAATTCTGTAGATCATCTGACCTCTCAGTGCACAGAGTTAGGAGAAGTTACTCAGTCAAAATCACCTTTCATTTTTTCTTGTAGAAAAAATAATTTTAAGCTAAATTTTGACAGCTATTTTGCAATTCAGCAGTCCCTTCCTTAGAGAGCAGCATGTACAGAAGAAACAGTTCATTTCCTTGTGCTTTTGAATTTGACATAGTATCCTAAAGAATCTACAAAGTGGCAAACCATGATTTGGTCTGCATAATGAAGTATGAGATAACTTGTACCTACAGCAGATGTATTCATTTAAATATGTTAGCAGCGTGGCACGCAAAGTGTAGATCCTTGCACATTTCATGCTGAGCATTTGTTTGAAGAATAAATGCCTGTTCAGTATCAGATGGTGAAGAAAGTTTGGCCTTAAGTTGATCACCATCACCCTTAACGATGATTAGCAAACCACCATTTGTTGCGCTGTGAAATGCCCTAGAGCTACGAAAGCCTCCTGCCATTCCCACACAGTTGAATCAGGGCCACCAGGGAGCCCTAACAAGCATCTACAGTCCTAGTATCTAGTAACAGGCTGGATCCCACCAGCAAGACAAGTGTTACATGTGCAACCTCTGACGGTGGGTCTGAGTTCTTGCTACTTTTTCCTTGTTTGTTAAGCCCAGCTGTGGTATAATCCATTTTTAAGTACAGTTCATGACTGGCACTAGGAGTTAACAACTCAAGGCTAAACAATCCGGCAAGCTGATTGTGTTTATTTAATTTGAAAAGTCTGATATTATTCAAACATTTAATCAAACAATTCAATCACAGAGCCAATGTCTTTCAAAGCCATCCTGGAAAACAGCCATAAAAGCTTGAAGCACAAGCAAAAATACATTAAAAAATTATATGCTGGTGAATGGGTGAGAAAAATTGCTTTATTTCAGATATACTTCTCTTGTATAATTTTTTCTTATGTAATTCAAAATTAATAGAATTACACTATGGACAGAGTTTAACTATTTTATCTTTTAACTGTTTAATATGATGTGACTGTATAAAGGAAAAGAAACATTTTAGGAGCTTTGCTGTATAAATCTACACAGTACCATGTAGAATCATATAGAGATACAGATAAATTGATATGACTTATGTATGCAAATCTATGAACATGGATTTGCAGCTACTCAATTTAAATTTCTAAAGTTTCTTAATCAGTCATACAAATCAGTCTGAAAAGCACACCACACTCACACAAGCATGCAGGCAAGCTTTCAAAACCCATGCTAGTTCCTTCAGAGGTACTCTCAATGTTTTCACAATTTCCCTGTTGATCATAGAATCATTAAGGTTAGAAAAGACCTCTGAGATCATCTGGTCCAACCATCAACTCAACACTACCATGACCACTAAATTATATCCTGAAGTGCCACATCTAGGTGTTTTTTGAACACCTCCAGGGTGGTGACTCCTCCACTTCCCTGGGCAGCCTGTTCCAATGCCTCACCACTCTTTCATTAAAGAAATTTCCCCTGATATTTATTCTAAACCTCTCCTTGTGCAACTTGAGGCCATTTTCTCTTGTCCTATAGCATGCTCTTGTGAGAGCAGACCAACACCCACCTCATTACAATCTCCTTTCAGGTAGTTGTAGAAAGAAATGAGGTCTCCTCTCAACATCCTCCAGCCTAAACAATCCTCCAGCCTAAACAATCCGCCCTTCACCCCTCATAAGACGTGTTCTCTAGACTCCTCACCAACTTTTTTCCATCTCTGGTCTCACTCCAGCACCTCAATGTCTTTCTTATACGCTGGCACTCAAAACTGAACACAGTACTCAACCTGTGGCTTCACCAGTGCTGAGTACAGAGGCACAATCACTTCCCACTCCTGCTGGGCACTCTGTTTTTGATACAGACCAGGATTCTCTTGGCCTTCTTGGCCACCTAGACACACTGCTGGCTGATGTTCAGCTGGCTCTCCACCAGCGACTCCAGATCCTTTTCCACTGAACAGTCTTTCCCAAGCCTGTAGCACTGCCTGGGATTGTTGTGACCCAAGGGCAGGATGCAGCACTTTATCTAGTTGAACCTCATACAGTTGGCCTTGGCCCATCAATCCAGCCTGTCCAGGTCCGTCTTCAGAGCCTCCCTACTCTCCAGCAGATCAACGCTCCCACTCAGTTTGGTGTTAATTGTGAATTTACTGAGGGTGCACTCAAATCCCTCATCCAGATCATCGATAAAGTGGCCCCCAAAACTGAGCCTTGGGGTACACCATTTGTGACTGGTCACCAACTGGAATGAACTTTGTTCACCACCACTCTCTGGGATTGGCCATCCAGTTAGTTTTTAACCCAGCAAAGAGTACATTTGTCTAAGTCATGAGTCATCAGCTTCTCTAGCAGAATACTGTGGGAGACAATGCCACAGGTTTTACTAAAGTCCAGGTAACGTCCACAGACTTTCCCTCAGCCACCGGATGGGTCACCTGGTTACAGAAGGAGATCAGGTTGGCCAAGCAGGACCTGTCTTTCATGAACCCATGCTGTCTGGACCTGATCCCCTGGCTATCTTGCACATGCCGTGTGAGTGGACTCAAGATGAATCTCTCCATAATCTTCTCCAGTACCGAGGTCAGGCTGACAGGCTCATAGTTCCAATAATCCTCTTTCTGGCCCTTCTTGTAGATGGGCATCACATTAGCAAACGTCCATTCATCTGAGGCCTTCCTTGTTAACCAGGACTGATGGTAGATGATGGAGAGATGCACAAACTTTCCATAAACAAATTTTTGCACAATCCAAAGCCCATTGATATTGCAAAGAATACATGTACTAATTTTGACAGGCTTGGTTTTGGCCTTCCTGCTACTATGAAGCAGATGTATTTTGGACATTAAAAGTATTGTCAGTAATGCAATGTATGAAAAACATAGACCTCACACCTTAACATCAGCGAGAATAACTAGTCAAGTGTTTCAAGCTGAAGAAGAAATATGTCAAGCTAGAGAACCCATCTTATCAGAATACACAGAAGATGGGTAACCAATGGAAAACCTATCAAATGGATTCAGGATAAGTCCTCTTGTGTTGTCAATCATACAGCGTTATGCTCAGACAGAACAATACAGCACTGAGAGGCAAAAAGGGGTATTGCCGTTTCTCTAAGATGTCACTGGCAATACCAATGAGCAAGACTTACTCCTTCCAATGAGTGGCTGTAATGCTAAATTAGAAGTGACAGTTGGGTGATGGAAAGAACATTGGGAAGTCCCCATGTGTTGCCTGGTCTAGTCAAGAGGTGGCGTCCCTGCCCATGACAGGGAGGTTGGACTAGATGATCCCTCAGGTCCTTTCCAGCCTAGGCCATTCTATGATATGATATGATATAAGTCACAGTCATAGAAACTAAGCACTGATTGGGCTGAGCTTCCAGCCTTTCTCTGGTAATTGTTTTCCCTCAAAATGACACATACAAAAAAACAGAGACTCACAGATGGTAGAACAACAAAACACACCAAGGATCTCTCTACTAATGCAAAATTCGGATTGCCTGCCTAAAATGTAAGGACATGTAAGGCCATACATATCATGAGCAGACACAAAGATCACATTACTATGGGGCCCTTCAAGTAAAATCTAGAACAAACTAAAGAACAGATTTAAGACACTGTCAAAAGCAGTGAAGTCTGGTGTGAAGACCAGTGCACAGCAATCAACAATCATTTAGCTTCAGTTTCAGCCATTATGACTGGATATCCACACATAAGAATACCAAAAGGGTAAGCAAACAAATATGTCACCTTGTGAATGAAAACTCCCCCCAAGAAAAACCTTGAACTGGAAGACCACTGCAATATTAGAATGGCAAAAATGACAGTACATCAGAAAGACTAAACAGTATTCATTGAAATTTCATCTAAAGATGTCCATTTGCTCAAGGGCATTTGCAGATATATTAAGTACTCTGCAGTGATTAACAACTACACATCAGGTTGGTAAAATAGATTCTTGATTGTTGTTTGCTATTGCCATAGTGAGATAGCACCACTATCGCTACACAGAAAAACTGCTTTGAAAAATAGCAGAACAGACATTGCTCAGAAACATCTATACCAGGAAAACCACATGTTCAGGAGAAAGAGGGAAAAGAAAAGTAGCTATAGGAATTCATCTGTCTCAACAGAAACATATCCGATTAAAGGAAAACCCTAATAGGAAGTAGGGTTTTAGACAGAAGCTGAAAGCAAAGACATATAAAACATTTGGGGTTTTTTTAGCATAAACTTAAAAAATCTCAGACATAATTTCACTGTTAACATGCAATTATGAGAGCTGGAGAACTAACATTAGAGATTAAATCAACACCTGCATTTAACTGTAAATTGCTATGAGAGGATCTGTGTGCTGGATAGAAAGGCTTTGCCTTTCAACAAAGAGAAATGAGAAATTAGCAACCAGAAGGTTTCTAGCATCAAAAAGTGAGACTGGAATTATTTGAGGCATATGTACCAGGTGTTTGACAAAATAGAGTCTCTCTGGTGAACCTGGTAAACAGAAATCAGCTGACAGGAACAGATAGAAGAGAAAGTTTAAGAAAAGCCCTTAACCTCAATGACCAGCACAGCAGTAAATCTCTGCTGTAGAGAGAACGCAGGAGCAGAAGAAAATGTCCCAGAGCAACAGGAGGGACTTGTGTACCAGTGCTGGTGCTGAGGGAGCTTATCACAATGAGTAATTACCTGTCACCATTCAGGTAGCAACTTTCATGTCAGCCACATTTTATATAAGACGAAACAATATTGAGAAAAAAACTAGCATGTATTTATTGCTCAAAATTGTTGTAAGGGACAACATTTCATAGACTTTTTTTTAAAGCTTTCATATGAAATGCAACATGACATGTTCAAACAAGGTGCATCCATCAGATCAGAGCACGCTTCATTATAAGCACTGGCATTACCTGACATTCTTTTCTCTGATTCAGTCTAATTGTCACAATCTGTAACCTGTCATGTAAAATGTTTCAAACAAATGTGTTTGTAAACAAAAGACTTGATGGCTCACTGTTATTCAGACAGCTGGTATCCTACAAGAATCTCTCTAAACATTAAAATAAACAGTTTTGGTGGTAACTGGTAAACAAAGTCCAAATCTCACCTTGACTGCTCAGGTACTGGGTGTGGCAGATTAGCTTCACACTAAATAGCATAAAGTTGTGCCAAACAGAGGTTTGGGTGTCGAATAGTGGGACTGTTTCTCTTTTTTTTAAGGGGAACACTGTCAGCCCAGTACAGGCTGTGACTTTATTTTCATGCATACAGTAACATTTGCATGCCATGAGTGTCTTTAGTCATTTAAATCCGATCACTAATTAAGTAAACATACATTTTCATTTTGAATTTAGTTATTTGTGAAATGGTCTTTTGTAACAAAATCTAGAAAATATACATCTCCCTTCATAGTATTATCCACTAGCAGTTCCATTTGAGAAAACAAACAGATAAAATGAAATTACAAACAAAGAAAAAACTTTTTTTTCTCATTTACTTCCTTTTCATCATGCAATTTACTTCTCTAAAACTGCCTTAAGTTTACAAAACTCTGTGAGCCGTTAATAGTTTTAAGATACACACCCAGAGCGACAAGTCAAAAGAGGTCTATTGCAACTATTTATAAACAAAACTCTTGTCCCTCTGTCCTGTCTATCCACTATTGCAAGAGCTACACTTTTTCCAGTCCAGATGCATTGAATGCGGGGCAGAGAAGCAGGTACCCTGCATAGCACATGTAGCAGGTGACAAGCGTTTAAAGTACCGCCAGCAGCCACATATTTTTAACTTGTGTGCTCAGATACATTTAATGTCAACTCTGCAGATACAGACTGCCGTGTCCGGGCCAATCAACACCATGCCATCAAATTTTTTTTTCCCTTCCTGTTAATTCGTGTGGTGGAATATTACCTCTTCTAGATTTTTACTTCTAATAGGGTTATTTTTTTCCTTAAGAACTCTACTTAAAGAAGAAATATTTCACACTCAGTGTCCAGGACACCCAGAAACTGTTCCACACAAGCAATAATCATGACTCATAGACAGGCTTATAGAAAAAAAAAAAAAAAAGAAAAAAAGGAAAAAGAAATAAAGAAAAAAAAGGAGAAAAAAGAGAAAAAGGAAAGGGAAAGGGGAAGGGGAAGGGGAAGGGAAAACTGTGTGAAAGCTTTAATTCTTGACAGTGAGTTATATAAACTCTTAAATACTATCAGACTAGTAGTATTTTAAGTATCTTTAATGGTCTACAGAAGCTATTTCCCTTCTTATTTTCATTGATTTATTCTTTTTTTTAGGAGGCACCTGGATTTGAACCAGGGACCTCTTGATATGAATGAGATGTGAATGCTTAGAAATTAATCAATGTGATGAGAGATTTGAGAGCTTAACGGTTAGAATCAAAAGAAAAGTCAATAAGACTGACATCATTGTGGGAGTTTGCTACAGACCTCCCAACCAGGATAAAGAAATAGATAGGACACTTTATAATCAATTAGGCGAAGTTGCACGGACTCTACCCCTTGTTCTCATGGGGGATTTTAACTTCCCAGACATCTGCTGGAAATACAATACAGCAGAGAGGGATCAGTCCTGGAGGTTCCTGAAGTGTGTGGGAGATAACTTCCTGACACAGATGTGAGGGAACCGACGAGGGGAAGTGCACTCCTGGAGTTCCTGCTTGTTAATAGAGAAGGTCTTGTGGAGGACGTAATTGCTGGAGGCTGTCTTGGACAAAGTGATCATGTAATGCTGGAGTTCTCCATTTTTGGTGAAGTAAGGAGGAGGGTCAGCAGAATTGCCACCTTGGACTTCCGGAGAGCTGACTTTGGACTCTTCCGGTCCATGGTTAAGAGAGTTCCTTGAGAGGCTGTTCTGGAGGGCAGGGGAGCCCAGGAAGGCTGGGCATACTTTAAGGAATTAATTTTAAGGGTGCAGGAACTGACTACCCAAGTCACGGAAGACAAGACGATGGGGAAGGAGACCAGCCTGGCTGAACACCCAAGTCACGGAAGACAAGACGATGGGGAAGGAGACCAGCCTGGCTGAACA
>NW_009728808.1:0-5530 GCF_000703405.1 Apaloderma vittatum
AACTCTTTGACTTCTTCCCTTCAACCAGTTAAGAACCTACCTCACTACTCGATCACCCAGACCACTCTTCCTCAGTTTAGCTATGAGGATGCTGTGGGAGACTGTGTCAAATACTTTACTAAAATCCAGATAAACCACATCCACTGCATGGCCACCATCCATCCACCTGGTTACCTCTTCATAAAAGGCTATCATGTTGGTCAAACATGACTTCCCCTTGGCAAAGCCATGCCGACTGCTCCTAATGACCTTCTTATCCTTGATATGCCTAGAGACAGTGCCAAGGATAAGTTGTTCCATCACCTTTCCAGGGATGGAGGGGAGGCTCATCGGTCTGTAGTTACTCAGGTCCTCCTTCCTGCCCTTTTTGAAGACTGCAGTGACATTCGCTTTCTTCCAGTCCCCAGGTACCTCACCCGTTCCCTAAGACTTACCAAAGGTGATGGAGAGTGTCCTAGGAACAAATTCCACCAGATCCCTCAGCACCCATGGGTGCATCCCATCAGGCCCCATGGATTTATGGATATTCAAGTGTTCAAACTGATCCCTAACCCAGTCCTCCTCAACCAGGGCAAACTCCTCCTTTATCCTGACTTCCTCTGGAGCCTCAGGGGACTTGTCAGATGTTTGAGATCGATAGGAAGAAAAATGGGGTAGAGCTGGAGTGTGTATTATGAACTACAACTATGTGAGACTGTCATTTAATTTTGTAGCTTTAAATAACTGGAAGCATTCTTGGAGTACAGGATGGGATTTTGTATGCTTTTTGAATTGTATAAATAAAGTTTGTCAGCTTGATGTAGGGGCACACTTTCAGAAAGGCCTGAGGAACTTGGGAGCACACGTCCCACTGAGTTAATTAACGAAGAACTTTAAGAAAGTCATGAAGGTGTTCCTTTCCAAACACTTAAACCCAAGCTGGAACAGAGTTGTTTTTCATTACATAGCTGACATTTGTTCCTCCTGTGAAAGATAATGTCAACACTTAACTATCTGCTGGCTGTTTTTATAACTCTCTTAATAAATGATCTAGTCTCATCTTTTTCCTTTATCTATACTACCACTGTTACAAAAAATAGATTGTCACAGAGTCAGCTTATTTTTGGTACAAAGTACTTGATCTACTAGTAGTAGTTATTTGATAATGAATAATTTTCTCTTTGTCCTGCCTGCTTCTTGATCTTTATGTTTTCATGCTGCTGCAGGGAAACCCTTGTGTATCGAGACTGTGGGGACCAATACATGTATTCAGCCAGAAGGATGTGGCCTATAAGCAGGTCTTTTCTATTCAGCTCCTCATCTTTCATGAAGAAATTCATTAAATTTCGAAAGAGAATAGGAAAACAAACTGGCTTCTCCAGAGAAGTAAACAGTACAATTACAAGAACTCCATTTCAAGCTAGACGTAAAAAGCAATCACCTAGAACAATAAAAATCATACTCCAGATGACAGGAAACAATAGACTCCATATTGTATATATATTCACTTGTGCCTTTTATAGACTGTGCAGAGTTTAGGACATGAGGCTGAAATTTAATGTGAAAGTTGTCATACCTGACTTCAAGGTCACTATTATCTGTTTAATCTGCCTCAGTAGTGAAAGAAAATTATATCAAACTATGTAATAGACTAGGGCAATGGAGGAGGATGAGAATACCTCTCTTAAGGCACTCTATTTGGACACCTATGTAGAAGCACAGGTTTCACTGGGATGCTGGTATCATCATGAGACACTGACAAATTCTCCCAGAGGGCAATTCAGAGCAGAAGTTCAAACAAAGCTATATGTCAAGTTGAAAAAGTTGGGACTATTTCACACTTTCCAGGAGGCTGAGATACACCTATCTTGGGGGAAAAAAAATGAGGTCTTGCTTCTGGCTCTGCAGATGAGGCACCTCCAGCTTCACGGAGGTTCCAGTCCGCTGAAAGCAGCAGAGGCATGGATTTGTGTGAGGGATGAAAGGGTAACAAGGCCAGCACAATGTGTCATCTCTCAGCACACATGTTTGGCCACTTATACTCTCTACCTGCCTCCAATCCCCTGGCCAGGCCTTTAGCAAGCATGGTGTTACACTAAAACCACGAGGAGAAACAAACTCAACAAATGCTGTTGGGTCTGATCCTGCTGCACATTGCAGTTACACACCTCTGTTTTGTTTGTTGTGGCAACCAAGCTTACACAGAACGTAAGAGTATCCTGCATGTGCTGTTTCCATTTCTTGGCTCCAAGGACACACCATGTCCTGAGTTTTCCTACAGAACCGTGTCATGGGAAATAAGGAAGAATCTTTACCTCACAACACAATGTAGAGCATATTCAGCTGTTCTGCATGTCCCCTTCACAAACTGCATTTGTTTATTTCTTCTGCCCTTATCTTCTCAAAGGTCAATCATTCCACTCAGCCAAAACTCCCTTAAACACGCCTCAGTTCTATTCTCAGTGCAGACAGCAGGATTTCAAAGGGCATGAAAAGGAGGCTTTGCTGCATCCAGACCTGTCTGAAACTCAGCAGTTTCCATCCTCAGATTTTTATCAGTGTCTTTGGTTTTAGTTTCCATAGGGTTGTCTCTCATGAAACTCAGTTTGAGTTCCAGGCTCAAATAAACCAAAAATAACTCCAAGTGAGACACAGTAAGGAAAAATGCTGAACATTGGCATCTCAGAAACATGTAGTCATAAATCAGTCAAGATTCACTCAAAATTAGCCATAGGTTTATTTGAAAGGTTCACAACTTTAGTTAACCTTTTGATAAACCTGGCTGAGTTTTCAGAATGTGTGGGCGCAGATTTTATAATACAGGTTTTCACAGCTCAAGTCCTCACCTGCACTTTGCACTCTGTGCATGCATTACAAAACAAGCCCTGGTTCTGGGCTCTTTTATACTGAGATAAGTCAGATATAGTACCTTGGAGTTGAGTTACATCTCTGAATAAAAAAGCCTACTCAGAGCATTTATATGCTCTTCGTGAAAGAATGTCCTGAATTTACAAAGAAATTCAGGCACTAGGTAGATCATAATTCTCAGAAACTCAAGTTTACTTGGTAACGCATATCCGCACATATTTGGACTGGCTTTTTTATATAAATATGCCAACTCTAAGAAAAGGAAATAGAAAGTTTTTAAACTAAAACCTGCATCACAGATTTAATTTGACTGCAAATACCGTTACATATAAAGTAGGCTTTATAAAACCATGATGATTTCAGTTAAGTCCTTAACTTTGACTTTCTTGTTCATTTTTCTAGAGAAAATTGTTTCATTTTCAGACTGAACTTGCTTCTACAGCTGCTTTTACGCCTGCAGCTTTGTGTAATCTGGAGTTCCACTTATTGAAGGCGGATGTTCTCCTGAGATTGGTCTCTCTCAGTTCCACACAACACCCACTTGACATTTCTTGAGGACAAGAAATAAGGCAAAGGATATAATACGGTTAAAAGTCAAAAGCTATAAATACTTTCAGCCTTTGAAATATTCAGCATCTTAATACAGTTACATGCAAAGTTCACCTAAAAAGCTCTCCAGGTTCATTTTTCATGTTGTTCCTAGTTTATGCTGTAAACTAATAAAGTAGTCAGAGTTTGATTTGCTGATCATTTAATGTATTTATGGGATCAACACTGAGAAGTAAAATCAGATTAATGCCTATGCAGTAATGTTAGGATTTTCAGAGCATTCTAAGTATTTTCTCACATTGTTCAAAAGTCCACTCCCGTAAATCACCTATTTTTCTCACAAACTGAGATGACTGTTAGCCACTTGCCACTGCTCAGCTCTACAAACACAGTCAAACATCCAGCTCCTAATTAGTCTGCCAAATCCTGCTAAAATCAAAGGAATTGTAGCAACTGTATCTTTTAGGTGCCTTAATATCTTTCTGAATGCAAATTCTCAGTTATCTGCATAAAGATAAGAAGAAAAACATTGCATGTGAGGTTGCTAGCATGGAGGGAGAACCATGGAAAAGCATAAGAAGGTCATGGAGCACTGACGCATTGTATTACGCTATCGTTTTTTGCGTAAGACTAAGATTCCCCTTGCACATACACACATGTAGTATTTAAAAAGCATGTGAAAGGTGGCCAACAGCATCCACTTAACCCAGCTCCAGTTTGATACCAATTTACCCTGGACCCACAGTGAAAAGATCTTGGAGAAAGAGCTAGACCACAGATGCTAAAAGGCAGAGCTGCATACACAGGGCAAATAACTAGGGAAATTCTTCTGAACCCTAAGGGGAGAAAAGGATAGCACTCATCTAAATTAGGTAGAGGTGCAAGTCACCCAGCAGGTGGGTGTGAGGAGGGAGCGGCTCATGCCTAAATCCCTAAGAACCCCACTCTCTGCTGCCAGCAAGCTACAAAGGTATTTAGGTGCCTACCACCCCTTCCAAGAAATTCAGCTCATTCTCTAAACTGTATCTTAGGTACCGGCCTGAACTTCTGGGGTCATGGGTGGCTTTCAAAATCTGGTTCCTATTCTCTCTGTTAGGTTGGAGAAAAGTCTCCTTTGTCCCTATATGTTGTCGGAATTAATACATGAATTCTGGTATGATGCTGTGAAAAATAGTAGGCATTATTTTAAGGGTAAATAGAAGCATTATATTCTTTATGGTGTTAAGCAAGTTGTGTAACTTTGTTGGACTTGTGCCAGAGCTAAGCTCCGATAGTTTCTGAAGGAGCTCTGTTAGTTCTTGCAATGATAAATCAGGCTAAATGAAGGAAGCATTCCTGTTTCTGGCAGGTACATTCCAACACTGGCTGCAATAAAATTAAATCAGCTACCTCTGTACAGCCTCACCTTTGACGGTATCTGAAAAAATATTTTTTTGTCAGCTACTGTACATGGCTTTTCCTTTGGTAAGGGTCTCTTGAAGACTCCCAGAATGTCTAGTCATGAAGCAACAGCCCAAAGCTATTTGATCCCTGCATTTTCCTATTTAAGATTATACACACCGTTTTTAATACCGGTGTTAAAATCTTACTTTCAGTTAATCTGTGGCAATTGTACTCAAGAGTCGAGCATTTAGCCATACAGTTTATTGGGGGTGTTTGACAGAAACATTGCTCACGGAAAGAGATTTTTGACAGAGGTGTTTTAGCCATCATTTTTATTATGGAAAGAAATCAGGCAAGTAACTGTCACTGAAAGCTGCACTAGGAAAAAAAGCAAATTAGGATGAAGAAGGTGAAAGGAAGTGCTCATCCAGTGGATGGCTGAGCAGCATAGACCCAAAGGGCTGAATCCCAGAGCAGCTGGTTTAGCAAGTGGAAAATTCCTGCGTTTGCTAATAGTAATTCAGTTCAGTTCCTTTAAGTGTGGAGAGCCGTACTTCAGTTGGTCTGTCAGTGTTGTAAATTCAATAGCATGCTCACAGCAGGTCAAATTGACATAATGTTAAAACACCGGTCACTCAACTGTGCTAAGACTCCCAGTGCTATTGACACTTGCTGAGATGACCTGGTGCTTGCATACCAGCAAATGACACATTTTTAGAATAAGTCTCCAATATAAAGGTCTTTTGTAGGG
>NW_009728808.1:5561-29985 GCF_000703405.1 Apaloderma vittatum
AAGCTAATTAGTTGCCACAGCAGAGCAGTAGGAGGAATAGAATTCATTGTTTCTGTAAGACCACAAAAGTGCCTGCAAGGCTTTTTGTTTGTTTGTTTTTAATGTATCTATATTGAAGCATTTTTTTCTCAGAGTATGTGCAGCCTAAACCATTTTCTCCATATAATAATTTTACTCTACTGAGAGACAGCTTCACCTGGGGAGGGGTAAAGAACTGTAGAAAAGCTAAGTCATTTTCTATGTCCGGTTTTTCCACTTAAAAGCTTGACAGTGGCCCCTTTTCATCAGACTGTTTATTTATTTGCTTTTAATTTCAAAGGCTTTTTAACAGATTTGGACAGAAAAGTGAAAACAGCAAGGGTTTGATAATTGTAATCTTTTGCAATCAAATTTATGACATTTATAAATATAGATGCATGGATTAAAATTCCTAGACAATGGAATATTGTTATTGGCCAACATCCTAGGCTGCATACCTGGTATGCTGAGGTATAATCAAGCATAGGGTAGGGTTTTATGTGTGAAAGCAATGCCTGACTGGATTTAAATGGTTTTGATTGGAGCCGATATGATGCATAGTTGGACATAATGTTCATAATTGCCTATTTTTCTTGGCGAACAACAAGGTGCTTGATGACTGCTTTCTGAAATGCTCCCATCTATTGCTTTGTGAAGTGTACCACAATTTAACAGTAATTCTAAACAAGCTTGTGTTGTAGTCCTCTGACTTTGAGAGAATGCACTCCTTAATGACTTTATTTCCTTATTACAGCAATATCTCCTTTGTCAAGGATGAATCCTGGTCTGGTTTTAATGACAGTTCCCACAAACACCTTTGCTCTTTCTCTTGTATACTCTTCCTTTTCCTACACACATTCTAATAATCATCATCAAAATTCAGTCAAATCTGCAAGCAGTCTCAGATGTGTTCTTCAGACAGACTAATTTTATTTTTTTTCACTAGTGTTTGACACTATCTAGAGGAGGTATTTTGAGACAGGCATCACAGAGCTATAATGATTCTAGCCACCTTGACACAAATGTGCACATAAACATACATTTTTCCTCCCCAAGTCACAGCTCTGCCTCAGAAAGGCATATGTTCACTACCTTACTTGCAAAATGTCTTTTTGTGTTTAATGTATGAACATTTTCTAGACTGGAACTAAGAGTAGGACAGCTCCAGTCCTCTTCAAGCACGACTTGTACCATTGGCATAACCTTATAGAAGTACTTACAGGCCCTTTCCAAATGCTGAGGCATTCAAGAAACCTTGTCTGTTCTGCTTTACTTTGGTTTTCTTGCAGAATGATCTGAGATCTTTATTGTGTTCACCTAGAGTTGCCTCCTGGGATGTACCTCACCAAGCTCTGATAAGATGATTCCTCAGTCATATAAATCTGCCACCTATAAGATTGTGCGAAGACTGCAATCAGGACACATACTCTACTTTTTTCCCCCAATCCTCTCTGCTAGCATCTTTCAGCGCTACTTGTTCCATCCCTCTTTCAGCCACCCTCAACTTCACTTACATTAATGCCCTTACGCCATTCCAGCTTGCTTTATTGCTCTCTTGCTCCAGCATATTCTCCCAGCACTAAAGCAACAGCTTAGAAATTTACCTAACTAAATTGGTACATATTTTTCACCACCTTTAGATAAATCACAGCAGTTTCTAGATAAGATAGCATGTCATATTTTTACTTTTAAGTGGCTTGTGCACATAGTTATCTCAGTTGATTTTTGGTATAAATACAAGACCTAATTGACACATATGGTAGAAAGGCTTCAACACTGGAAGAGAGTGACAATGTGGAAAGTGGCTTGAAGAGGTGGAAAAGTTCCCTTCAAGGTTAGGTGGGGCATTGACTCTGACAAGTCAGATGCTACACACCTTTTCACAGTAAGTAGGCAGAATCTCAGCACCTTTTCCTGTCCTCATAACTTTTAAGTTCCTGCTTCCAGGCCAGAGTGTTGGAGGGAGAGGATAATTTTCTCATGTTTGATACAAGAGAAAAGATGTGTGAAGAGCTGTCATGTAAAACTGTTCCTTGAGTGGAAGTAAAGAGCATACCCACCTGGAAAACCAAATCTCTTGTTCTTATAACAGAGAATGAGAAATCCCACCATCCATCCCTTAATGAGATGAATCAGTGTGAGCATCAAATGAAGCCAAAGATTCCTCAAAAAAAAAAAAAATCATTGGAGTCCCAGTGCTCTAATGTGAGGACTTCCTGAAGACTGTGCCCTAGTTCAGAGGAAGAAAGTAGACCGTGAATGCACAGCATAAAAAGCCTCAGCCTAAAGTGATGGAGGAAACACCATTAGGCCAAAACCAAATGTTTTTGCTGAATCATCATCTACTCATGAAGAGCCAGCAGGCTGTCTGGGGTGTGTTAGCCATAGACTGAGTGTCTCTCCATATTTCCCAACAAACAAAACACTTCCACACAATCCAAAATGAGGAGCTGGCAGAAAGAAATAGTTTTTTTCATCTCAACAGAATTTCTCTATTCTTTCTTTGTAATTAGGCCATCTGTAGGGCAAGAGCAGAGAGGTCCCTGTTGTGTGGGGAGGAACTGCTTCTTCAGCTAGCAGCATCCCAGTGTCTCAAATGTCATCCAGAGTACTTAGAGCATACATATAACTTTGACAGACTTGCTGCATTTATGATACATCCTTCAGCAGATATGTGGGAAAAGAAAGAGTTCCTTAAAATCATCGTTATGTCATTTCTAACCATATAACCAGAGAAACTTCATGAAATGTGTATACCTACAGTAAAGCTGAAATTCAGACTATAATATGCAGCAAATTTACCATTTAGGAGACATGAACTTTATAGTCTTTTCACTGCTTCTTGATACCTGGATCATCTGAGACAAGTCTGCTCCAGCAGACCCTAGAAGGATTAAACAGACATTCACCCATTCATCTGTCAAATTTTTAGTGCATGATAAGTTAAAGCACCAAGAAACAAGCCAGAGTCTGCTGGTTCTCTGTGAGTGTTGGAATGCTTGCGATTTGCCAATGGTTTTAAACCAGCTTTATTAAAGAGAAACGAGAGGCGATGCAGATGCACTTGTTCCGGTTTGTTAAAGTCAGTTGCAAATCAGATGGTTCAAACCTAAATAAGAGTGTCTACATGAGTTTAGCACTGATTTAAGTTAATTAGCTTAATGAAAAGGTACAGGTTTGCATAAAGATGAGGTTTCACCTTTCCTGCTCCCTGACAGCTGTGCTTAATGTGAAAAAGGCAAAGGAGGAGAAAGGGAGAAATGTCTTTGAGATAATCTCATTGGAAAGAAAGTAAAAAAATGAATGCATGCCCTGCCTACTCCAGCTGCTCTCCACCCCAGGAGTAACAGTTTGAAGTGAGCTTATATATAAACAATAAACAAGTTATTCCTGGAGCATTTGCTTTGAGCTAGGACTGTGTGTAAGGTATCGGTTTTGGAAGCGCTGTCAAAGTTTCTACTTCTTAAAACTAGAATTTGCATCTTGGGTTCATTAAGATAGCCCTGAGCAAGAGTCTTTAATTCAGCCTTTCTTTTAAGGTATGAACTGTGAATTTGATGAGCAAAAATAACTTGAGTGAGGAATGTCTAAAAAAGGGAGGAATTAACCACAGTGATATTTATACAGCCTAGCAATGGATTTCAAGACACCTCTTTAACTCCATTCTTCCTGCCATAATCTCTCCTTCCTGCTTGCATACTCTGATCGAAAGCTTAAAATTAATGCTTCAAAATGGGAAAAGGATAAAATGTGATCTCTAGTTCCGACGCACATCTCCAGAGGATCTTTTGGCAATTTGTTATGCCAATTTTTCTGCATAGAGAAGACAAATCTACCATCCTGTAAAGAGTTTGAGAGATGCATTTGAGAGGATTTTATTTTTTTATTCCTTCTCCAAATCAGCTTGAAATCAATCATTGAAATAAGATGCATATTATTAATCTTGGGTCAGGCTTGTCACTATTGCTAACCTTGTAGAATGTATGCGAGTGGTAATAGCAAATCATGCTGTTCCTGAGAGCAATTGATAATGATATTATTAGCTAAGATTTTCCATGGATAGTTATGAACAAATACTGTCTGTACACAATTCAAGAGAAACCCTAGGGAAAGGGAAAAAAAAAAAGAAAAAAAAAAGAAAACAAGCATAAACCTTAAAGCAACAAAAGCAGAATAAATACCTCAGTGAATTTCTTGAAGCATTAGTAACTTGACAGCATCTACTCTTTCACAACAAAGCCAAGGCAAGCTCAATGTTTTCTGCTGCTGCACTAAATAAAAAGTTGATCATAAGTCTCAATACTTAAGAACAAATGACAACCCTTTAGAAAATGCTGTAGTTCTAAAATGTCAAAAAATGAAAGTGATTTTCAAAGCACATTGCATAGTGTTTTCTTTCAAGGGAACATGATCTCTGATGCCTTTAATAAAAAGCTGGGTAACAATTCCTCTTTAATTCTCTGTGATTTCACCCCAGAAATTACTCCTCTGCTTCATCCATCTGCCATTACTTCTAACCACAAATACATTAAGTTTTAAAAAAGGGACAAATCAAGTTGATAAATCATTTTAAAACATTTCTGCAAGGTGAGAAAAAATAAACGGAAAGAGAAATATTCAGCTTTGAAGTATCTACCACATCTTTTTATATCTTAATTTGAACGCTATATATACCAATACTAATTTTCACAAAATACCACTCCATGAGTGACCTTACTGTAAACAACCAAGCTATCAGCATAAGAACAGCTGTTCAAAATGGCAGAATCAGGTTCAAACATTTCTAGAAATGTCTTTAATTTCTCTTTCAGACAATCAAGTAATTTCAGATAACTAGCACTTTGATATTTGTCTTCTGTGTTGTTTATCTTCTTAATTAAAGAGCAGAATATATTGGCATTCTCAAGTCAAAGAAATGCTTCTTAAATGAATCATCCTATTTAATAAAATGTCCCCTTGCAAACACTGTTTTCCTTGATAAGTGCATGCACAAATAAGAGAATGGGAAAGGGTAATTGTTTGGTTGAGGAGTAAGGGCACACAAAGTGGTTAGCACTAAATAACCTGGTCAGCAGCCCAACTAATCTATTGCGGTTTGTTTTCACAGCTTTGCTCTGAACATCAGCGCTGATGGTCTGACACTCCCTGCAGAGCCTGAGAGCGAATGCTAACGCAAGATACCAGCCGCACAATGCTTTACCTGTGATGCCAGAGATTTGGAGAAGGGAGAATAACAGTTTGTAAAAACACTCATAAACTTCATTGGCTTTTTCTTTCTTTCTTTCTTTCTTTTTTCCCACCCTGCAAACTTCCTGTCAAAGCTGCCAAATACATTGCAAGGTCATTTAATGAAGTGAACCTTTTTTTTTTCTTTCTAATTTTAAATCAAGCCTGTCTTCTTTTTTTATTATTTTTAATTTCAAATCTGGAATGGTATTGTAACAGATTAAGGGAATCCAATTGCTCTCAAGAGGACTACGGATCACAAAAGTTCTCTAAAGGTTTTGCATTACCTGTTCAAAAACCCACCCATGCAAAACTTTCACTCCAGACAGCGTCTGCTTTATAAAGACATCAAGATCCAAGACACTCAGTATGGTTGCAAATCAGCCTTGACTTCTGCAAAACTGAGTCCATTTTCTGACCCACACGATGCAAAAGTGAACTTTGCAGAATTCTACCACAGAGCTGATCCTGCCTTTGTCCTTGCTTTGCTGTTCGGCAGGGTAAAAGCAGCCAAATTGGCTGAGTGAGATTTTGCAATCTGTTCAAAGCAAAAGATTATCTGATAAGAGCTTCCTACCTAATTATGCTTTGAGACCTAGCCCCGTTTGGTGCTCTTTCCTGCTAAGGTCCGTCACCTTCCAGTGAAAGCAGTGCTGCACATTCAGACAGGACTACAGCTGAGGTCAAATGGGAGTTTTTCTACTGTGACAGACCTGTCCTTAGCATATGTATGGCTGGTTTAGATTGTTTCCTACTCAGAATGTGAACAGTTATGAGTTATACTGACTGACCTAATTGTGCCCATTCATTGCCTATAATATCCTAAGAACAGCTATAAAGGGACAAGCAAAAAAATCCATCAATTGCAGTATCATATTTAACTAGGGCCAACAGCAGGCGACTAGAGAACAGGACTAGAATATAGTTATAGTTCTTTTATTTACTTACTGAGCTTCAGTAAATTTGCAACAGAAGGCTTTCCTGAGACAGTCAGTAACTTTGTGTTGATACTCTGGGTATTTGTCCCCTATGTCTAATCACTTTTCTAAACTCAGGTAAGCTTTCAGTATCCACAATATTTTAAGGTGCAGAGTTCCACATCTTGTCTACCACAGAGGCAATGTCTTTTTTTGTTCATTTTCAGCCTAGCCCCTGTTAGTTTCACTTGATTTCCCCTAGTTCTCACATTAGGAGAGACAGCAAATAATTGTTTTCCAACACAATTTTTCTGGCCTACCCATCTTTTTCAGAAATCACTCATATCCCACTTAAATAATTTCTTTTTCAGTCTCGAGAGTCCTAATCTGTTTAGTAACCTGTTGTACTGAAACCATTCCATACCTTTAATCATTGCTGTCATCCATATCTATACCATTTTCAGCTTTGCTGGCTTGTTTTTGACTTGCCAATCAATTGCCCGTTCACTCAGTTCAGTGAGGTCCTTCTGAAACAACCTTTGCAGGAAGCTTCTTTTTCTTATTCCATTTAATAACTTACAACTCTTAGCAAACTCTATCTTTCTGTTAGTTGCCCTCTGTCCAGATAATTTATGGCTCTGTTGAAAAGTGCATGATCTACGAGAGACCTCTAAGGGTCTTCATTTGACACATCCTCTCAGGGAGAAAACAGACATCATATTTTACTTCTCATTTTTTAAAGCAGAGCTTAGATATTGGTTCCAGATAGATATGGTTCCAGGCTTCACATGATGTCCTTTTAAGTGTTTAAAAGGTGTTCAGAACAATTCTGAGCTCTGTAATATCTAACACCAGTTTTGGATCTAATCCAAATTGCAGCTGTAAATTCTAGGAGACATCTGATCATCTGAGTAATAAGCATTGCAATGATTGCTTATGTGCTTTTGTTGCCATAACTTTAAATCCCTAACATATACAGTGGAAAAAAATCATTTTTATGGTTAAACACCAGTCAACATACTGTAACGGTCTACTCATGACTCTGCAATGGATTTGCGATGTGTAACAAATGCTTTTGATAACTCCATTGGCTTCAGGTCTCAATCATCTGCTCAGTATTTGTTGTCCCTTTTAAACTTAGGGTCAAGGCACAAACTGTGTTTTGTTATGGCTGTCTATGACAACCCACAGAGTGATTCTTGAGCTGTTGGCAGTTTGTGGATGGAGCTTCAAGGTACTGTTGCAATAACAAACATAAATAATAATGTGCATCAGAAATGTAGGACTGTGAATGCCTTAGCATTGTTCACTGCTCTCCTTCATGATGCTTTCTATCACCAAGATGGAACTTGATTTCTCTCATAGATGTTGGCCTAGACAGAGACTAGACAAGGTATTTTTGCTAGTTCAGTTAGAAAGGAGTCCTGCCAGTCCAAGACTGCCAATCCAAGTACAGACTGAGCGTTCACTTTCCTGGGAAATACATGGCGATGGGATATTTAAGTCCCCTGCTTGTTTCCCATGGAGCATTACTTAACCCAGGAGATAAGTCAGAATGATTAGGCAGGAGAATACAGACACTGCTGCAGTTACTTAACTGTTTGCATGTTCAGAGGAGATGCATCTCTTCTTTAGCTATCTCCTTGTGCCACTCTCATCTCACTAGGACTCTTAGTTCAGGGACTTGCATGCAAAATGGGGACCTAGATAAAATAAAGAGAAGCCTCGGATTTATTTAAGTATTATTTTCAATAACAACAACTGGATCTACTTATTTGTTTAGTGTCAGTAAAGATCTTAACTAAAGTAAGCATCTAACTATTTGAGACCCAGGGCTTGTGTCATCAACTAGACTTTCCAAAAGATTCAGCCAATGTGCCTGCTAAGTGTCACCTGACTCTTGAAATGACATGCCTGATCATTCCACAGAAATGAGATTCTCCTTCACCAGCTGGGACTCAGTGACTGCAATTTGAAAAGCTATGAATAGAAAAGGAAAGTAAAAACAAGCCAGAGATGTTCGAAGTTACATTTTCGAAGTTCACACTTCCATGTCAAAAAAAAAAGGAGGCTTTTTCACAATATGATCATATCTCATTCAACCAGATTCAGATCCAGATTTTTAAATATATTAAACATATAATGTATTCATTTTTAACATTCACGTTTTTAAGTCATGAAAAGAGTTTAATTCTACAAAGCTGAAAAAAAATAATGTTTACAATGAATTGTAATTTGTAGGTTGTTAGAATATGAACATTCACATTTTTCTATTGTGAGATTTCTGCGTGATCTGCTGAACTTTCTGATGCACTGCAGTGGAATATCTGATTCTCAGATATGTTTTCTGACAGTTTAATAAGAGAGCAAAATAAGCCATTTCTTGCTACAGTATTTCAGGAATAAGTTCACTCATGCAATGCCTAGAGCCGGGGCAAAAATAGGATAATCTGTGTAAAAAGAGATCAGACATTCAATGCTCATCCTGAAACTATTCCCTTTGTATTGGAGGTATTGGCGACACATAAGTGCTGATTTAATGAGCTCTGAGTAGAGGTGTTAAGTTTGAACAACGTGTTACTGCACAGAGGCTGCAAATAGTGTGCTATTAGCTGCACTTTCAAGAGAGAAGCTGTTTTAAAAGTAAATAAAAAAGTTTATTCTAATGTGAGAGATTCAGCATATGTGATCAAAAGACGAAAATTTGACACTACATACTGAAAGTGAGACTTCAGTACTAAGAATATTCAATCCATCAGGAACTCAAGTGGGTTCTGTCTCCATGTTGTATGGAAACAATTATGAAATTAAAATATTTATAAATGACATACACTAAACTGCAGTCTTCAGTACAATTTTTACAGAAAATTAAATATCTTAATACCAAAGTGCTCCTACCCTTCTGTTTGGAGAAAATGGGATAAGAAGTTCCTACAGTGTTGGATGATTCCTGCTTTGTTGAACAATATTGAAATCAGCTTGATTTTCCATTGATGTTTGTTTTTCTAATTCCACTTAAAAGACTAAGTGCTGACAATGCAAATGCAGAGCTTATGGATAGAAGGGTTGAATTTACTGAATTACAAAAAGAAGAACTGGCTTCATACAGAGAATGGTTTGTCTGGGTTTCCTTCCCTATTTTGGGGGTGGTTTCTTCTGAATTTTGACTGGAAAATAAGGTTACAGACTGGAGATATTGGGGCCCCGTGAGTGTAATTCTGGCAGCCAGTAACTGAACTTAAATAACCAGGCATATGGCCTATATGGCTCAGTCATGATACTGTCACTATTTAAACAACTTAGACGTTGTTTGGATCTACTTTGCTGTTTTCATCATGTTTTATGGAAGAAATTAGGGAACACAGAGCTTATCCATTCCAAACTCTTCTGTTGAATGTAGCTTTTCAGAAAAATAAGCTTCTGTATTCAGACAAGTTGTGGGGAACAAGAAGAAACACTGATAAAATTGGACCTTAGCTGGGTTTTGTTTCCCTGAGAAAGTGAGGGTGGCAGTGACAAAAGACTTACTTGGAGCTGATCTGGGATTTCTCAGCAGAATATTTATTCACTGTAAATCTACTATTAATTTCAAAAGCAAAAAGAAAATTCTCAGCACACAGGCAAAACATTTCAATAATAAGGAAATTCAATATATCACTTGACCTAAGGAAACATATACAGAGAGACTGGTTCTGAGACTCAGCCTTTCCGTCTCAAGCATAAGTGAGAAATATTATTAGATATCTGAATCTTTAAGAGGGATAAGTAAAGGGCGAAGTTCCCCTTCCAGCCCTAAAAGTTAATGTGGTGTAAGAACAATTTCCATCTGCCAAAGGAAAATTCATTGGTTTCATACTTAAAAGTTACAACATTAAATTGCACTTACTGAGTACAGTAGCCTAAGATCAGTCCCTAAGTGTCAACCATTGTGTAGACTGTCACTGTAAAGTAATTTTTCAATCTTTCAGTTATGCACACTGTATAATTTTATGGCTTCAGTCTGCAGTCTGAGCACATGGTTCATCCACAACTGTGTTAAACAATGACAAGAACAGCCTGGAATGAGGAAGAGACTACAGGGAGGATCCAGTCTGACAATGAAGTCAGAAGAGGTAAAGAGGTGAAGGCAGCAGAGGTAAAAGAGGTTTAACGGCTGACAGACACCCATGATTTTTAATTAGCCTTTCCCACACGCTGATTGCTGCAACCCATCTCACCCCCACACCTCTCCCTTTCCTTACCCTCATCATCATCACATGCCTGCTCCCCCCTCTCTTCTCTACATACTGAAATGCCCTCACCTCTCTTCCCCTGCCTTTTCTTTCTCCTGTTTAACAGATCTCCGCCTACCCAAACCCCTATCAAACAAAAATAAAAATGTTTGGAACTTGCAGGGTGTTTCCTGACAGGCCGTTTCTCATTCCTCCCTTGTGACTCAACCCTTCTCATCCTCCCCCCTGCTCCTGTGGGGTGAGCCTTTCATTTGCATGTGTGCACCCTCACCCTCTCTTTTGTATTTTCAGGTGGTAAGCTGCTCAAGGCAAAGACCAGCTGCTCCTTCACTTGTGCAATCAGATCTTTCCATGCAGTAGTGTGTGTTCAATACCACTAGAAATTGCATTCATTT
The DNA here is from genome assembly GCF_000703405.1 of Apaloderma vittatum. NCBI lineage: Eukaryota > Metazoa > Chordata > Aves > Trogoniformes > Trogonidae > Apaloderma > Apaloderma vittatum. Next base: position 16,350 of record NW_009728808.1, read on the forward strand.
CCAAAATTAATAAGAATATTTAACCACTGTAGTACATAATTAAATTTAAAAAGTTTTTTATCAAACTTTCTTAGATACAGGTACATACCCGTAATGAACAGCAGAGGATCACGTTGTTCTCATGTCACTCATGCACAGTAAATACCTCTGGAAAACAAAGGTATCGAAGCCGTAGTGGATGTTTCCTAACTTCTCACGTCTGTAAATCTGATTTTTTTTTTCCAGCAGTTCAGCCTGTCTCTATTCAGGATGTAACAAGGTGAGAAAAGGGAAAAAAACCCACCAAAAATAACAAACAGAAAGTGAGTGAGAGAACAAACTTCATAAAACATTCTGGGGACAATGGTAGTGATGGTGTGCGTTATGGGCAGGGAGGCAGGTACTCTGTAAGCATTGGTGTACGTTCCAGGCTTACTCAGCTACAACTCGTTGAGTATTAGGCACAATGAATACATTCCATGTATAATGACATCATCCTCCTAACTGACACAGAAAAAACTCTTTCAGAACACATTATTGCACTCTAAAGCAGTCTCCTTTATGATAGTCATTACCTAAATACTTCACACAAGAGATTTATTGTATTATAAACCTCTGAAACTTCTATAAAATTAATTTTATTTTACTTAAGATTTTTTGATTTATTCTAACTAGCTAAAAGTATGCTTGGACTGCAATAACATTGTGCTGTTTCAATATTCAAATACAAGTTTTTGATTCTTTTATTTCTTTATCTGTTCCATATATGTTACTTCCTCTGTATCACACATACATTCTGTATAAATGTGAATGAAGAAAAAACTACCAGCTGTGACACATCTAACTAATAGCTGTACATCGCATATTGTAATCTTATATGGAAATATTTCAGATGCTGCATACAATATTTTAAGATCCTCCCAGGTGATAGTCACTATGTTACATAATGTTCTAATCTTACCGGTGCTTCTCTCCTTCTTTCAGTCTCTGCAAACTTTCTCACATGCTGAAAGCTAACTTCACACATATATTCAGGCTTTCCGCATCAAGTGCTAAGGTTTAATTGCTCAAAGAAATGCGTATAAGTAAGGCACCTTTGGTCTATTCTAGGCACCTAACTTCACAGTCACGTACAGTGTGGAATTTTAGTTTATGAGCATCATCAGTGATTCGGTTCCCCTGTAGTTCAGATTGCTGAGAACTTGCCTCTCAAAGCTGTCAATGGTAAAAAAGTAGTCATGGAATTTAGTCTAAATATGTGTACGTAGGAACCATATCCAAAGGGGAATATAACAAATTAGCTTGATTCTCCCCTGACATGTTTATTAGAAGGCACAGTATGTTCTGTAATTAATAACAAACAGCAGTTATTAAAATCCACATGTTGAGGGGGAAGAGAATCCCAGACATCTTGCATTGTTTTAATCAAAACACCTGGATTTTTTTTATACCAAACTCTTTAATATTTGTGAAATTTTTGACTGTTCCATTCTTGAAACATCTAGCTAGAAAGATCTAGCTGGAAACGTCTAGCTGGAAGCATCTAGCTGGACTAGATCTCTAGTGGTCCCAGAATCTTTCCTGATGATTCTCTGAAAAGAAGTGCCATCTGGGTACATTGCAAAAAATGCTGGTGTAGTTAAAGAAAAATAAGCTGGCCTTGTATGTTTCATTGGAGGAAGTATTGTAAACTAACACATAATTCAAAATGAAGGGCTTCTGACTTGTTGCTTTAAGGGAAACATCTGATATAAGTCTTGAACTTTAATGGGTCAGAGAGACTAGATTCATTACTGGACCGCAGACTGACTCTTTTAAGGAAGCTGAATGAATTGGTGATTTCAGTTAAAACAATTTCTAGTGAAGGGATTTCCTCATTTGGATTTTCTCACCAGAGATGGAAACTGAAAATTTAAAGGCAAAGATAAAAATGGACAGGAAGAAAAATAGAAGTCTCACTGACAAAAATCAAAACCAAACCAAAGCTTCAAAACCGCCCAACCCACAAACAAGCCCAGATCACTTTAGGAGTATGCAGTTAGCACTTAAAAGCACTGTGTTGGGGTTTTTTTCTGGAGTTATTTGTTTAGAGAAGTAGCAGTAAGTCACTGTGTTTTTAGGAAAGAACAAACAGCCACAACTAATGTTTCCCATGGAAGACTGTAGGCTGTAAAAGTGTGCAAGTAGGTGATTTCTTCTCCAGTTTTGTGCAATTTTGTTCAATTAATCTTTATAACTAGGAGAAGAGACAATCCCATAGGAATTAATCTATACATAATGTGGAAAAGAAAGAAGATGACTATAAGGCTACCTCCACAAGGTAGACATTTGTATGCAGTTCAGAACAGCTTTTCACAAGAAGAACCTCACAAGAGAAAGCCTCATAAGAAGCAACATTCCTGACACTGGTGAACTGTGAGATACTCTGACTTAGCAGCAAAATACTTGTTGTTCAGCAGTGACTAGACAAGCTGAATGGCTGCTTTAAATGAGGTACAGATCGTATCAGTCAACTGTGCTGCTATGGCTGCTGAATGTTGGGATATGATTTGGAATGAGTTAAAAGAACTGTGTTTCAAGGAACTGTGACAGCGAAAGCAATTAAACTTGGCACAACTTTTACTATAATCGATGCAGAGCTAAATAAAAAATGTGGCCTCTGACACAGAAAGTCCTAAGCCACAAAGCACTAGAAACTAAAGAACTATATAAAATATCATTCTATGAACAGTGGGTAAGATAAGTCTCTGGTTTGACCTAACACACTTTTTCTTATAAAGTATATCTTTTAACAATGATGAGAGGGAAGTAGCACTAGTCAGTAAAGCTTCGTATCCAGCAAAACTGATTTTTTACTTATTGCATCCAAGTGTGCATGTCAGACTCTAAATGTTTTTCATTTGACAAACCACTGGAGCTGTTATACCCTCTCTGAGCCAAATTCTGCCCTTGGCTTCAGGCACACAGCTCCCATTGACTCCAGTAGAAGCTATACAGAAGGAGATTAATTGTGCAAATTAGGCAGGCTCTTGAGAGAGTGAAGGAAGGGAGATTCACCACTGAACTCCAGAGTGGGAGTTCACCAAGGGCCAGCAAAGTCAATCTCGCCAGTCAATCCTTCTCAAATCATCAGAGCAATGGCTTGCAAGATCCATGAAATAAATAGCTCATGCACACTGCTTCAAAAAATAAAAGGACTTTCTCAGCCTCCGAGGAAGGCCTTCCCTTCATTCATCACCTCAGAAGCAGTCCATCCTCAAAGCATTTTGTTTCTGTATGGTAATTCATGAAAGATGCTCCTTTTCCTCAAAACTGCATTCCTTCAGATGACCCTTTCTCAGCTGTAGTGCCATAACCCAGATCATTTTGCCACCAGTTACATCCCTGCTTTTTTCCCTATGTTGGCATTGCTTAACTTTGACTCTGTTTGACCACTTGTGATTTCATTCATTCCTAGAATTACAGAATCTATTTCTAATTTTCCCATGAGTTTAGAGTAATGTTTTGTGCCACAAGAAAATTTAACAGATGGGTACTTTAACTTGGACTTCTAGGTTTAACCTCAGTGACAGCAGAAAGGCCTCTAAGCATGATGGAAATGAGCCCAATTTACTACAGTTCTCTCACAGTCATCTTCTTAAGCAAAAAACATGCATCTGTTCTGAAAATCCCAGAAGTCTTGGAGACTATAGTAGGCTTGCAAAGAAACAAATTCCAGAATCAAATCAATAGCACCAATATCAGTTTATTTTTTAACATGCTTTTAGTGTAAAATAAAACAATTCTCTTTAGGTTATACTTAAAAACTCAATGAAGGTCAGATTCTGCTTTGCTACCCACATCCCATTTCGGCCTGTCATGTAGACGAAATGCATGTGTTTAGCAAGTGGATGAGATTTATGGACTTATTCATTATGCTTTCCTAAGGAAAAATATTTTATTTATTTTTTTTTAATAAATATTGTCACATCAGAAGAACAACATGTACTGTGCAGGTACTTACAGGGAAAAAAAAAAGAAATCTTGTTGAATTAACGCAGTGTAAATATGTTACAGACTTAGACCCGGAATGGTTTGTAAAAAAGATAAAGTGTAGTAAAAGAGAGATAGATAAGAGTGTGATGGAAGAAGTGAGCAACTAAATGACTGAAGTATGTTGCGTTTGTATGTTACCAGACAGAACTGTATTTTTTCCAGTTATTTCTGTCAGTTAACATCAGTCCGTTTGGGAGTTCCTGCCTCCAGCCAGCAGACCCTCTGCCATTTTCAAGTAGGGAAAAGAGAGAAAGATCAATTTTCCATTGTCTCACAATGACTGTTTTGATCTCCAGAAAAACCTCAGTCCACCTCTTGCTGCTGGCTGGAAGCACTGTATAATCTCTTCAAGACACGTACACTCTGTGCCTTCATAACATTGATGCCTGGCCTTCAGTGAAGTATTCCAGGATTCAGGCATTTGCTTCATGCAAGACAAATCTTAGAACAAACTTGAAACATCTTAGTGCTCCGTAAACTAACTGCCTTGCTGGTGAAATATGGATACATCATCCTTTTTCCCATTGCTCCCTAGAGTGCTACTAACAAGATCTTTCAAAATATTTGGTCATTAATTACAAATTCTCTATGAATTGTCTATTGGCTTCACACATACACGTGCAATCTACTATCCACAGTTTTATAAGAGACTCCGGAGATTTTTTTTTGGTTTTGTGGAAAAAATTGCTGAAAGACAGATCTGTGTGACTTCGATACTAGTCCTTTGTTCAAATGAAGACACAGTCACTTTTTGTTACGTCCTTCATACTGAAAATCCCTTACCTATAAACCAGATATCCAAAAAACCCAAATTTTCTTACAAATATCATCTTATAAAACCTTCTTATCAACACTGAAGGTTCAAAGGAGAAGAGATGCCTGTCAGCCCTATTTGATGAAGTATTTTCTTGAATTATCAGACATAAAGGATCAACTCAGTACTCCAAAACCTCCTGACTGGCTTGTCACCTTTTAAAATCTTTCAATCCATCTCTCCGAAAAATAAACAAAAAAAATCCTCCCTTGATCTTTGCAAATAACCAAGATAGTGTGGTGGTAGGTTTTTACAGGTTTTTTTAACTCATTTAGCAATCCCTAGACACCGTAAAAGACCAGTAAGTGCCTTGAACACATAGAGCTCAGCAGAAAGAAGAGGCTCGTGTAAGCCAAGCTGTTATAAACCCCTACATTTATCGACTTACATTCCATACATACAACAAACTGACCTGAGAAATCACTTCCTCTTCCAATTAGCCTTTCAATTGTTTTTCTTCTTTCTAATTCTTTTTAAGCATAAGCTGTTTATAAGTTAAGTAAAAGAATGGCAAGTATGTTCAAAAGTAAATATTTTTATTTCACCTGTTTGATCAATTTCTGTAGAATTTAAAATATAGAATAAAAAGTTCCTCACTTGCTTTACTCCTTTCTACTTATTATTATAAAGTGTATACAAACTCTGTGAGAAATAAATACGAATGGAATTTTGTGTGAAAGGGGAGGACAGAATTAGTCTTTTAGAAGTGTTATGGGTAAGCAACTACAGTTCTTTATCTAGGACTCTTAGCAAAATTGCAAGAGACAGTTTACATCAGGAAACTTCCCAGATAATAAAGTTTCTCTGCAGATTAGGTTATAGCAAATCTTAAAGATCTGGCTAGTTAGACGGAACAACTAATCCCAGCAGCTGCTTTTTACAAATAAAGCTTCTTTTATCAATTTTATGAGCAACAAAGAAGAACAGGCTTCCTAAAACTATTTCAAGTGATTAATAGAATCAACTACAGACTACATCTAGTAAAAAAGGACATCTTCAATCAAGGATTTTCTGCCATAGAACAAGATAATGAGTTAACAGATATTTTCCCTTTTTGAATATTACTATTCTTGTAAGGTTTTTCAGAATATTTCTTCAGTGCTTCCCTTCAAAACATACTTCTTTCCTTGTTGTTATGGCTGGATTAAGCATTAGCAATTCTTTTGGTGACGTTTTATGTTCATAACTGTTAGAATCCTGTTGAAGTTTGCCTGATTCATTGTTGCTTAATTCCCCACTGTTGATGGAGCCATTCTCTAAGGGGCTGGAGCAAAAGAGTCCCGAGAAGAAAATGTTAGTGGCAGCCAGGTTAATAAGGTGAGTTTATACTGAAGTTTTGTAGGAATATTTTTTTTCCTAGCATTAAAGGGCAACACTCTGAAAGCTAATTTGGATAGCACTGTGAACACTAGCCTGTTCATAGAAATTTACTTCTCTAAAGTCTTTTCCATCTCACTGTCACTGATTTTTTTTTTCCCTGCTTCCACTGTACATACCATATGATTTGTAACATTCAGTCACAGGTGAGGTCAAACCCTGAGAACTGCAATTCAGTTGAAATAGCTGGATTCTGTAGTCACTCAATAATAATTTTGCAGTTTTCTGTGGCTCAGAGAAATTTGGTTTCTGAAAGAAAGAACTTCTTAGAGCTCCTCTTCCAGTAGAAACATTTGATTTTTTAATATTTGTTGCAGAGTTTAACTTAAATTCTATTCTGTAAGGTACTTTCCTTCAGACATGAAAGAAACATAAAGGCAATGTTTGATTTTTCTTCAGCAATCTTCAAAAGAGATAGACATAAAATTAATTTCTCAGTAAAGAAAGAATAACAGTGTGATGGAAATGCATTGATCTATTTAAAGGATTGTAAAGTCAGCATCACTGGAGAAACAAGGGTTATTGATTCTGTTAAGTAACATTTGAAAGATGTTATTCTTTGGCTTAGAATTAAAATATCCCCCATACAAAAAAAAGTGACCTACCAAAAAGCTTGTAAAAATATGTGAATATTAGAGACATCTATGTGTTCATAGATAACGGACTGTGTATTGCAGTAGAGTATAAGACATATCTTGCTCTAATAAGGGAAATAGAACACATTGCACAAAAAATGCCAATAGCAACATACTCAGTGCACACATGTGTTCTTCCATGATTCATAAGGGAAATAAGCACATACGTCTACCATTTTATTTACAGCATATACTGGAAATTAGTCAAAACCATGATAAAGATGGAAACAATCTTGTAACAAGCCAGCTTGCTCCTTCTAGGAGTAGGAAGCCTAGGACTGGTGAGGCCTAGACAACTAATAGGCTCAGTTCATTTGTGACCAGTTAGCAATTAATAGAAACCACCTGGATTCTGCTATAAAACACAAGATAAGACAAAAAAAAGAGAGAGAGAGAGATGCTCTTGAAAAGCTGTGGAAAACCGGTAAGAAAAAAAATCAGTGAAAAAATACTGAAGTCTTAGGGGATTAAGCCTAAATGCAAGTGTTCCTGTGAAAGAAGTGGAGCAGTAGAAAAGATTGAGTGTAAGCAGGCAGTGTTTATTTTAGGACATATGTTTTGAATACTTCCCTAGGCAATGATATTAGCTATTGTAGCCTCCTCAGGTGTCTCATTGCCTCAGCATGCCATCCTTTGAGATGTCCGCAGGTCGTTATGTGTCAGAAGCACTTTCATAAAACAGAATCTTTTACCCACTTTTAGGGCAAATGCTGCTATTTGCAAGAAAAACGCAGATTCCAGCAGTTCTAGGGGAGCAGCAGACATTAGGTGTTACAGCACTTCCATCTAATTTTAAACGGCCAAGTATCTGCAGCAGCTGGGGTGCAATGCCAACAGATTCCTTCACCAGGTGACATGCCTGACATGCCACCTGAGCATTGGCACTTTCCTCTCTTGTGAGTCACTGTTCCAGGTCACAACTAGCTCCATGCTTTCTAAGATCCTGGAGTTGCTTATGCTTTTTTTTTTGCTAGAACAGTACAACCTGGGCTTCTTCCATGGAGTGCCCTAACAGGAAAGACTCAGACTTGAATGTCAGCTGCTCACCACAGGTACACCCGAGTAACCCAAATTGTATGAGGAAACCCTAACCCTTCATAAGCCTCATTTTCCCTTTTACCTGATGCTCTCTTCCCTCCCCTAGCAGCTTTTCACTATCTCTAGCATCCTCCTCTTCATTTTGAATTCATTCTTCCCCACAGAGTGAGCTACAGGTGCACTGGGGATACTAATCATGCAGACCTTGTTGGCTTGGGGCCACACAGCCCTAAAACAATTATCTGCCCCTTTCTAATAAGTCTTTCCTAGAAGACTCATATTATCACCACAGGGCTCCTAGTTAGCATGAATCAGCATGTGCACTGCTCTCAGTAAATATCACACTAACTTTTCCCCCCATTTCAGGAAAAATTAGGCCCCTATAGCTTCGGGGCCCTGTATACCTGAAATTTTGGCAATCTGTCCGAACTGGCCCTTCTGTCTCTCTCCTGTGCTCATTAAAGGTATCTGAGAATGTTATCTGATTATATTCTGTAATATTAAAGATGAGGGAAGAATCTAGAGAGAGATCGTCTGATATGATTTATGGTATGGGTCTGTACACATTTTAGTTTGCTATGTAAGCTGTTTTCCACTTTCTTCTTCCAAATAGTATGCAATTGTGTGGCAGCAGGTAAGGCATTTCCACCACCTACATTTTATGACAAATTCTAAGTTTGGATGTAGTCTTAGAGGACACAGGTTGGAAAAAGGAAGGTGAGAAAACATCTTTTAAAAATATTTCTATGAGGAATGATTAGTCATCTTTTACAGGTGCTCAAAGAAGAGAAGACTCACAGACCATCATTCTTTATTAAATCTCTGTAGCGAACTTGGCTGCAATCTCTACAAGGAAAACTGACATTGCTTTTACCTACAGGCAAAGCTACTGTGAAGCTTCACACAGGAACTTGCGTTCTTTGGTAGATTTAAACTCAAATAACTCTAGCAGTAGAGAGAGGTTTGCAATGCAAACTCAAGTGGGAAGGGAGGCTGGCTTTTCACTGTGCACTTCTAGAGGCTCTGGGTGAGACCACAGAATGGATTCTTCCTTGGGTTACTACACCAGTGCAACTCCTGCTCAAATCTTCCCTCAAATTGAGCAGACAGACTGAGATCAGAAAGTCTGATCACCAAGTTACATCAATCTAGTGCTTCTGATACAATAAAGGAGAGAGGCTACCTGGGCATAAGGAAACTGTTTACCAGAAATACCACTTACAAGTGATTCCTGGAAAAATTACTTTGGTGGGGCATGACAACACTAACTGAAATGATGAAGCCATTTCATATGCTGTATTCCAGGCCAAAGTCTTTATTTTGTTGCTGCTGTTTGCTCTTTTTATGAAAAACAGCCTTTTCAACTGAGCTGTGTATAAGTCCATTTATCTTGTAAATGTTTGGTCCCTATTGGGGGACAAAAACCCCAAACAGTTTTGAATGAACCCATAGAAAGATGAACTCTCCACTCCAACACTAGCCTGCCAACAAGTATCTAGTATCATATTTTCTTACATTAATCCCACAACCACGAAAAACAACACATAAATGTTTCCATATGGTTTCCAAATAAATCTCCCACATCCTGTATTCCATAAATTGCTCCCTCAAGAGATACGAGCTAAAGAAGGTTAGTTGACTGTTCCAGCTCTCATGGGGGCACCAGGTCTGATTTTCCACTTGATTGCACAGACTTTGTGCTTGGGCAACTCCACTGAAATTAGCATCTCCCAGAAAATAACAGTCATGGTGTTGGTGTGAGCATAAACAATCAAATCTATCATCTTTCAGCCCTAGACTGAACTTGTGTCCAGATTTTTCTCTCTTTTACCTGTTCAGATTACAAGGATCAGGTGAGCATGCTGTGGTAACAGCCAGCTTGTAGTGGTGTCTGAGGCATCCTGGAATGGGTTACCAGGGCTGCAGCTCAGACAAGATTCCTCATAGACTGTATCTGTACTGGGCTAGTGGGGCACAAAACTCTACTTCTGGCTGTAATTTCAGGTTTCCCTTATATATTCTGTGGGACTGTTTGTAACATTTATTTATAAATTATTAATATTTCACCACAGTGTGTTAATGCGTTAGCACGGAAGTGATGCGTGTGAACAAGAAATTCTTACAAGCCTTTGGCTTATACAGCATAAAACATTGTCTCATAGCCAGTCTCCCCATAGACATCAGTTTCTGCCTTAAATAGTCAAACTACAGCTCCCTGAGCATAATATAAAAGGCACAACGCTTATAAATGCAATGAATACTCAGCCCACAGGATGGCTAAAATAGCTGAGTAAAGTGGCAGTTCTTTACAGTCACGCTATTTGTTATAACCCATTAGAGTAATGAATCACTTTAAAGATATATTCTTATAATTCAGGGAAAATTTTTCCAATAGAATTTAAATTCCCTTTGTGGATCTAGCATGTACAAGATAAGGTTCAAAGACCTTGCTTGAAATCTAATTATTTTTCTCAACAAAACACGAACATACATACAGATCTGCACGTAGTATTAATATGCTTTCCTGACTTCCAGTCTCTTTCTTTTTTTTCTGGAAACACAAGAAATACTTCAGGAAGGGGAAACTAATTTGGCTTGATTTCAGACTGGAAGGGGTTTTTTCCTCCCAGAAGAACAAGATTTAAAATAAGTGCTGGAGAAATGGTTCTCTGCAAATCTGAGCATGAACACGAACTGTGGCTTTGTATTTCCTGATCAGGATGGAAACAGAAACATGGACCCTTCAGACCTAAAGCCTAAAATTAACTCAGTGAGCACCATTCAAAAACACTTCCTGAAGTCAGCAGGGGAGAAGGGAAATGAAAGACTTGAGGAGAGCTTGGTGAATAAAGAGGAAATAAGGGAGGGACAAGGGAAATGACAGTGGACTCTCAACCCCATACAAAGTCTTTTTTAATTCTCCTTCATATGTATACATCGTAGTTACTAGCATGACCAATTTGCAAAGAAGGATTTAGTTACCCCAAGCGTGGACATGTTTTCTACACAACTTTAGACTCCCTAGGCTCATGCATTAGAGAAAGAGCCATAACTAGACTCAGGTGTTTATGTGAAATATAATTGGAGAGGCAACAGTGATAATATTACCTTAGCTCTATAAAAAGCGCCTATCACTGTAGGACTCTCTTTGTAATATTATTACACTTATTTTAACACAAGCAATAGAATGTCTATAACTGCATATTATTTATTAATATTTTTGTTACTTGTCTTGGGTAGGCCTGCTCTGAATTTGTAACTATAAGAGCAAGTTGCTTATATCGAAGACTAACCAGATTATGACACTGAGAAATGGTTAGCATGTCCTGTTATTGCAACTACCAGCAAAAACATTGCATGAAAAGAACTAGACAGACCAGTTGCTTGAGTTCTCAGGTTTTATTTTTAGCCTAATGACAAAAATGCCTGTGTTTGCACAGGAAACCAGAATGATTGATACAGGGAGTGAAAATAAAACTCATCTAATTTTCAGTGATACATTAAAGACTAGATTCCCAGAATGTCAAGGAAGTGAACTTTAGAAAGACAGCTTTTCCACCAGTCCTCCACCACTCCTACTTCTCTGGTCAGGGAAGCTCCTACAGATAACCTAGGACCTTCTGCAAGTTGGAGCATTTTCATAACCACTCTTAGCTGTGTTAGCAAATAGTGATACTACAGAGAACAGCTCCAATGGCCAGGCTAGCCTGTTCTACCCACAAAGGATTTCAAATTGGCCCTGTGGGAATGGAGGGAGAAAGCAGAGATGTCTCACTGTTCCCCAGTGGAGTCTTTTGCTGTTGTAAATTGCTTTAAGCTCTTTTTCATAGAATCATAGAGTGGCCTAGGCTGGAAGGGACCTTAGAGATCATTTAATCCAACCTCCCTGTCATGGGCAGGGACACCTCTCAACTAGATCAGGCTACTCAAGGCTCCGTCCAACTTGGTCTTGAAAACTTCCAGGGAGGGGGCAGCCACAACGTCTCTGGGTAATTTATTCCAAAGTCTTGCCACCCTCATACTGAAGAATTTCTTTCTAAGGTCCAATCTAAATCCATTCTCCTTCAACTTAAACCTATTTACCCTTGTCCTATCAGTGGACACTCTTGTAAAAAGTCCCTCCTCAGCCTTCCTGTAGGTTCCCTTCAGATATTGGAAGGCAGATGTTAGGTCTCCCTTCTTTTTGCTACAGTTATGCAAAAGGCACTTATTTGGGGTTAAGAATATGGATCAAAATGTCGTCATTCCACACCCAATCATCAATACCCGCTTTTCATGAACCTCAGTAAGGCTTCCACACATATTAGGTCCACCTTCCAAGTACTAATGACAACTCTAACTTCCAGATTATTTTTGCTTAAGCTAAACTAACATTTGAAACATGCTGTACTAAGAACAGTGTTTAAAGTCCTGCCTACACTGGCATCAACAGTAGTTTTGCTATCAACATAGTACTAGCAAAACTAGTATTGCATTGAGTGAGGTAAAAATAAAATATTTCATTTCTTTTATTGAAATTAACATTGTGCTTCAGTTCTGAATGTTCAGAGAATGTTTGTTGTTGTTAATTAAGTTACTTATTAGTACTTCCGAAATGCCCTAAGGTTTCAATCAGGAGTAGTGCCCAATTCTGCTGTAAACTGAATGAAATTAAATGAAAAAGGTTGTTTTGAAAGCGCTTGCTCCTACACCCCCAATCTCCATAAGATCATATCAGAGTGCAGGATCAAGACTCCATTTTGGGAAGAGTTGTTCCTTTCACATGTGTTTCTAGTGAATGAACTGGAATGTCCAGGTTTATAGGGACAGAACTAATCATTGGGGTGTTCTGTATTCCTTTAGCAATGTCCTCCATAACTTGATGGTTACTTTGTTTAAATCTGACCTAGTTAAGCTAATATTTGGGGAATTTCTGTTGTTGCTATGATATTGATAATTTTTCTAAAGAACACCATAGTACATCTTGCTCATTAATTACAGTTATGACTGTTTCCTGTGCATCTTTATTTTCTTTAGAAGGGGAATGCATTTCACCTTCAGCCAAAGCCTCCATTTGCTTTACAAGAGCCACTTTATTGTGTAAGTGCTGATGCCAGGAGAGGGGATATTTCTCTCAGCCTGAAATACTAGAACTTTGGGTATGCAAAAGGGCCAGATGCAGATCCATGCTGTAACTGGCAGAAGTGTGGAGGAGGCATGCAGAGGCTGGGAGTTGGGGAAAAACAGCTCAGAATCTTTAGCTGGTGAAGGTGTTTTACAGTGATTACATACAGCCTTGTCCATTTGGTATCTGAAATAGCTTGCACAGGAATTCACATCAGCATTTACAGAAAACATGGGAATAGTCTTTAGCAAAGCAATCCCTTCCTGTTTTTTTGCTCTGCAGTTCTGTGGATTCACATGAGGCAGGTACAAATGACACGTATAACATGTGTCTTCCACTGTGCTGGGACTGACTTTCTTAAGAAGACCTGCCAAATTTTGCAAAACATCCAGAAAGACCTAGGAGAGGAAGGAAACAAAAGTATAAATTATTTGTTCATTAATACCATGTCTGGGCTGTCTGAAGCCCTCAAGCAAGCTCATTCACACCAAGAATCAGGAAGGCGAGATTTTAAGCCTTTCTTCAAAGCTCAAGAAGTTATGGAGAACAAGCTTTTTTCTTCTTGTCTGACAATTTTGGGGGCTGAAAAGAAAATGTCCAACACTCCCATCTTAGTTCCTCTTTGGTTCAGAGGGATGAGATCATCCAGCAGCA
>NW_009728808.1:30016-101455 GCF_000703405.1 Apaloderma vittatum
GTGGTTTTGAGAAAGCAAACTGAACAAACATAGCTAGAAGAATGTAGCAGTTTTATGCACTATTTTCTTTAACAATTGAATGACTGTTTGTGGTTAGCTTATAATTCTTAAACCCTCTTGCTTCATTTAAAAGTTTGAAAGGTACAGGGACAGTATGATAAGCTGGATATGTAACTACCTCATATGCTAGAATATTTATCATTAATATTATTTAAGTAAAGCTATTTGAAAGGCATTTTTCAGAGCTAAAGACGAGACTAACCTGAAAAGCACGCAGGTATGTTATTTCACCAGAGAACCTTAAACTAGACAAACAAAGAAGTAATTCTGGAATACATGTAAACAGCGTAAGTCAGTTAAAACCAATATGCTGCGCTCATAAGCTCTGGCTATTTTACAAAAGAATAAAGGGAGAAGATAAGAGAACACAAGCAGGAGGAAGTAAGATCAGATTATTTGTTTCCTAACAGCCTTACTTTTCTGTTTGTCCTAAGAAGGGTCTTTAAACTAAAGCTTGACCTTCAAGATATGTCATTTGACTGCAAGCAATCACTGATGCTTCAGGACAACTGAGCGATCAGACTGTGGGCTGTAGAAGAAAATAAGTTAGAAGGGACTTCTGAGGACAACATCATAGATCCCAGAAACACATCACCCTGCAAAGGACATCCGGAACCTCCATTAATTTTTTCTCTTCCATTAAACAGCTCTAGAGATACTCTTCATCCATTTCTCTGAGCTATGTGGTGCACTGCAGCTAGTTCTGTATCTGAAGATTTTGGTAGGTAGCCTGTAAAATCAGGAAAATTTTGGACTATAGTAATAGAATTTTTACTTACTAAGACAGGTCATTTTGTCATCAGAGTACTTCTATAAGATACATTGGTTTTCTCAGACTGAAAACCAGAACTAATACTGGTCAAAGATAGATATCAATGCCAAAAAAACAGAAGTTCAAATTCCAGAGACAGAATATAATCCTATTTTGAAAGAGTCCTATGTGTTGTATTTCTATAGTTAACACAGAGTTCTTGTTTTACCAATGCTTTAACACAGTACCTGTATATATTCTCATGCCATCACCATCTCCTGGAATTCAACTGGTTTATATTTGCTTTTCTCCTAGGCCTAGGGAAAAGTGTGAAAGTGTCATATGTTCAGATGCAGCAACAAGGTATGAAGAGGAAGCACTATAAAGTGGAACAAAGAGGGGGGGTGATGAAAGATGAGGTGCTGGGGCAGAGCTGCAAGAAGCTCTGCAAAGGCATCTGCAGAATAGATGTAAAAGCCACACGATAAGATAAAGTGAACAGTGTGGGGTAAAGAATAATAGTTGTTAAAGACGCTGAGATAAAAAGAGGATAATTTTGAAAACTAATTAAATATCCTAAGGGTTAGGCTGGAGGAGGGGGGGAAAGAAAGCCCTAGAGTGAAAAAAAAAAAAAAATGAGGGGGAGGAGGAGGCAAATAGCAGCTGTGGAAAGAATTGGGAGTACTAACAATTAGGCAGGCAATGCACACTTTTTCATTTTGTGCCAGGCTCTATAAATCTTCCCTGTTACCCTGCACCCAGAGGTGTGGAAGCCTGAGTATAAATTCCGAAGTTTGGATACTTTTCCAGATCTTACTTAAATCGTATAAACCTCCTTAAATATAGTATAACTTAGCCAGAAATAACTTAAGAACTCATTTTTTCTCATGCTACTTAGCACAGTTGGATGGATTATTTATGCTCGGTAATACTCACAGCAAATACAACCTTTTTTCTGTTTGAGAATCATTTGTGAATAGGCTTTGAGACTGATCTCCAAAATGTGAAATGCCTCTTGATCTTGGATTCCTCTGAGCCATTTTTTTAAATGTAGTTACTGTCTGAAATTTTGCAGTAGGGAGGTCAGTAAACTAACTTTTCTCAGCATCATCAGATGTAGGCTACATTTGACTATGAGCAGAGCATGAAGAAGTACATAAAGGTACAGTGCCAGTCCATCAGCCATTCTCCAATCTCAGCTTTTCTTTCATAGGCTTTAAAGGAAATAATGCTCAAGGGTAGTTGATACCTTCCTGAGTCTGCAGAAAGTCTGAAACCGTGGCTCTGAGTTGAGATGTTACCCTTCATTTCAAGAGGAGTTAACTAAGTTGTTTGAAACATCAACAGCCAATTTCTTCCTACCCTGTTCAAAGCGTTTTGGAAGGAGAGGAAGTAGCCAAACATGTAGATCCACACACAGGCTTTTCTGAGTGTCTGTTCATTTTGGTATGTTTTTAATAACACATGAGAGGGGTGAGGCATGCAATTGTTCTTATTTTCCTAAACGGAGGGTTCAACTTTCAAAGGTTTGGGAAATGCCTACTTGGGGGTTCAGATACTGTGCACTTTCAGTATTCACTGCCTCCTGTTTAGAGCACATTATTGGTTAGCTAAGTCACGGGATATTCTTCCAGCTCACTAATTGGGTTAGTGTATCCTTTTAAACAGAGGAATAATGAACGCTCTTGTTTGTAAAGGAATAGCCTTGTTCGCATGCAAATACGGGTATTCACACAAATCAGCCATTCCTAAAACCTCCTCAGAAACAAAAACCTTTCTGTCTGAAACCGCAGGAGCGGCAGATAACAAGTGGCCTTGATATGGATATATCAAACAGCCATTTCAAATTCTCGCAAATGTTCATGAATACCATTGTTCAATATTCATCCACTTGTGGCTTTTTCTGCATTATGGAAAAGAAAACAAAAAGTTAAAATAGGATATAAAGGAATGAAGAATATGAAATGGTTGTGCTTTCCAAACCAATTCATGTATTCAGGTGTAGTCCTTCTCAGGTTGTTGCCTTGTTTTTGAAAGACAAATGATTACAAAAAATAAATTCTGTAAGAACAATCTTTGGGATTCATAGTTTGCTCAAATTGGACATAACTCAAGCCCAAACAATAGATTCCGTAAACATGAGGTAATCCATAATTTCAGTTGCCGGAAAATTTGAGATACACGTTATCTAAGCAGATGAGAAATAAGACTTGCCATCTGAAGGTTTACCAGAAATTCTTTGCCAATTCTCCAAGGCTCCTCAAAGAACGAGCTATGTCCTCATCTGGCTGTAAAATTAGCTGTTTAGCCATAAAGTATTATACAAAAGTAAGTGAAAAGAAAAGAGCCTTGCAAAGAGTGACAGCTCCAAGGGTAACTTGGCTCCTTTTCCTCGCTCTGTTTTTATAGCTGTAGGAATTCCTTATTACTTTTTCTCAAGCTGTCATCAGAGCAACAGAACCCGCTGTTATTTGGGTTTCTCTTCTCTTCAGCTGGAAAGAAAGGGATGTAATAAAGGTAGGTCATGAGCAATAGGTTGTAATCTATCTACAAAATGGCCCCACCTTGCCATTTGTTCTCTTCCATTGTGTTTGAACAGACTCCCCGTAAATATGTCTGCTTCGCATTGATCATCACTGATAGTAGAACCCCTAATAGTGGCTCCATCTTGACAGAAAAATGGTAAGTGTCATTGTGTTCCAATGTTTTTATCTCTTTCTACAGCCATTGCAAAACAAAGCCGTTAATTTATCTGACGAAAGACAAGATGGTGAATGTTATGTACAACCCAGATGTTTCCCCACTGATTTCTTAAATAGGAGCACATAATTGTGATGATGGGAGGCCATTAATTCAAACTACTTGTAAGGAAAAGAAAAAGAAGACCTCAGCTTACACTTTCACTGTGACAAGTTTCCTTGCGTGAGATGTCTGTCGTTCTACTCACTGTTTTACAAACCTAACCAGTCAAATAATTCCCCCAGTTCTTCTCCATCTGTTTTCTCACAACAGTGTTAATGTTCACTTAAATAAGCATAGCAGCATTAACCTTTTGAACTCGTTGTCTCTCGACTCTGCTTAGATCAGATTTGTGGTCTAGAAAGCTGACTCTTCCCTCAACTTTGACAGATTTTCTTATTATCCCCTGCTGACCTGTAGAGAATTGCACTGGCTCAATTCCTGAGGCACCTACAAGTTTCAGATGGACTCAGCCTCCCTATCTGATTGCCTGTCATGAGAAGCATCAGTGGTATGCTTTTTATTTCAGTTTATTCCCTTCCTCTCAGTAGCTATAATGATTTCTTCTGCACTCTTGTGCTCTTTTTATTTTAGCAGGCCTTGCATATCACATTGATATCCTCAGTGCAAATACTGCTTCAGAAGATCTATCTTGGAAAAAAAAAAGAGAAAACCCACATAACAAGTGCATTAATATGTACTTTAAACAGATCTGATTTTACCAATATTGTCCACATTAAATTGTATATATGTTTTATAAGCCTTTACCTCTGTAATTGAATCTTTCTATTTAAGTAAGTATTATTGGTACTGATAGCTAAGGCTGATAAGTTAGTCTTAGACAGAGCAAACTGACAAAGATGACTACTCTTCACACATGAAAACCGGGGAAAGAATCATAGAACCATAGAATGATTTGGGTTGGAAGGGACCTCAAAGCTCATCTAATTCCAACCCCTCTGCCATGGCAGAGTATATCTAGACTAAATGACTCTATCTAGACTATGACTCTATCCTAAAGCAGAGCTAAAGCTTCGGATAGTGCCATTCAACACAAAAGCTGGTAACTAGCTAAAAGGATAAACATATTAGAAAACTAGTTTGGATTAAAAAAATTGCATGAATGTTAATCTCCAGTAATAGTCCAGATACGTCTTTTTATCCTCTAATGCAAATATTACTCAGGTCAACCACTTTTCACTGACATAGGTTGATTTCTCCTCTTTCACTGAGAGTTGTGCTAACATGAATTAGCACATCTCATTAGTCATGCAAGTTATCACAAATCAGCTGGCCTGTGGTAAATTGGGCTGAACTCTAGACCAAGAAAAGGTTTGTTAGATAGGATTGATGTTGCTGTTTGAGTTATGCTTAGACAGAGCCAGGAATATAAACACTCAGAAAGCTATCGACAAGCAGCTGAGATACGCCCTTGGTAGAGTGTTTGGGACGTGGAATATAACTGAAAAGAATGCTTAGAATATGGAGCAAGGAAGCTGCTACCTGCTCAATTTTAGCCCTGTTTAGAAAACATACCTTTGGTACAATTGACAAATAGAAAGAAATAAGAATTTCTCTTTGCCTTCTGGGGACAGTGGTCAAAATAAAGGTTAGCACTAAAAAAACCAAAAAAGATCTCAAGAGCATAGAAGGAGAAAAAAAATTCAAGGATCTTCAGCCTTTTAGTGCAATTATTCCATTATAACAGTTTCTTTTCTGTGCTCTAGGGTTTATGCTCTAGTCTCTCTGAATCTCCTACAGCAAGCTTCGCCTTGCCCCAATCCTGGCTTGTTCTGCTGAGAAAGAGCTGTAAGAATGACTGTACAGAAATGAGAAAGGCCAAAATTACAAAGTTGAGGTTGCTTAGGTGGGAGCATCTATATCTTAAGGATTCAGGAGGGAAAACACAAGCATAGACAGGAAAGGGCAAAGCCAGATGTGTAGGGGTTAGAGCCGTGAGGTCCTAGCCAGAAGTCCCTGGTTGAGCTGTCATTGTCATCAGTGGTGCCTCCTCGGTGCTGTGGGGCCCCTGGGAGAGCTATACGAGGTGGCTCTACCCCTTCCTGGCCAATGCTGGTCCCACAGCAGCAGCAACTCTTTGGTTGCCTCATTCATCAGTGTGACGAAAATGCAAGTGCGTAGCCTAACACTTATTGATTCCTAGCTATCTTCTCCTTGTGTGCTAGCCTGTAACTGCTTTACACAGTTTGATTGCACGTTATTCTTGCAGAATATCTTTGCATTTCTCTGAAGATGCTTGAGCAAGCCAACAAAAGAAATGCTGTAGGGAAGACAAGGAGCAGAGAAGGAGCAGTGCCATGACTTCACTGTTAACCCAACGCCCACAGCGTTTCATGTGACAGTGCCGACACACTGCATGAGCACCTGCTCCAACTTCAATACATGCAGACTGCTGGTATCTCATGCAGATCTAGAGGATTTGTTGTAGACCGTAGCGATTTAATACCACTTGCACAGACTAGCAGCACAAATGCCTCAGTTTAGCCTACAAACCTCCCCTATCATGCATAGCTGCTAAGACATGAGTCAGAAAGCCATTCCTGAAGGAGCAGCAAGACAGCTTGCAGACTGCTGTATGACTCTGCTGGAACAACTGACAGGGAAAATCAGACACCAGTTAACTGAGGCACTGATCCAAAGCCCCTTTAAACACCTCAGTGACTCTCTTGAAAATAAGATGTAGGAGCTTTTCAAAAGATTACCCTTAATCTGTCACAGCGTGCACAACAACTTAATACATTTATCATTTTTTTTCAGCTAGTGAATTCAAATCCCCCTGTGACAATTCAGCTCACAAGTCAAACTTCTCCTACACAGGAAATGTCTGTCTTAAAATTGCACTTAAAAGTGTCTGACTTTTCCTGCACATGTCAGGGCTCCTGTCGTTGGGAGTTTTGCCACTGAATTAAACAGTAGAATGACTCGGGGACCACTGGACTTTGTATCTCTTTGAAATCTTGGTTCATACTATCATGCTTGATCCAGTCACCTCTCAAGAACCAACTGCCAAGTGAACAGACCCAAGTTTACATGTTAACCTGGACCCAATGCACCATGGATTAGTTTTAACCATTTAGCAACTTTTCTTCTCATCTTATGCTAAAAGCTCACCTTCTCAGCAAAGTAAATTAGCTGTATTTCCCCTTTTAGTAATGATTGCCAGCTTGTACTTTAAACAACAACTCAGCCCTCTGTCAGGCTTGTAAAAAACCCTGAGATACAGTGCAATAGAAATCTGTTTTGTCTTTCATTTTATATCCTGCTTCCCAGAAAGTATCAATATTTGCTTTTCAGCCATACCGTTTGGGTATTAAGGTATTTCCTTCACTATCCTCAAAAGCTGATTATTCTAATACAGCTCAGGAAAAGTTTAACATTTGCCTTCTTTAAAGTCAGAAATACACATAGTTTGGTTTTTAAAAATTCCATTAGATCATTCAGTATTAGAGATATTCAAACCAAAGTCACCTTAATACTAAAAATCAAATTGTCAGATATTAAATGCTCTGGCTAGTGACTGTTAAAGAGCAGTAGTTGCTTTGGAGTAAATGCACATTTCTCAGTGGCCAGATATAATTTTGAAGTGCTTATTATCTATCTGAGCATGGAATTTTTAAATACCTTGTTCTATTATATCCATTCTATTACATCCATTCTTTCAGTAATTTCGCTGTAAAATTAGATTTGTGCTAGGTTTCTCTCCCTTAAAGCAGTGAACCAGAGAACTACAGTAATCGCTATTGCCTCTCATGCCGTATTTAACCTTATACATGTATTAGATATAGATTAACATCTTGTCTTGGAGGAGCTTATGTTTTGTATAATACAGCAGAGTGTCATTTGAAAAAAAAAACCAAACCAATATACCTTTCATGCTTTAGGAAAACTAGGAGGCTGTTTTTAGTGTTCTCTCTCACAGCCACAATTCTCAGGCTTTTCCAGTATGACTGGGCTAATGGCACAATCATGATCAGTATTTTTACAGTGCAATGAAACTTCATTGAACAAAATGGCTTCTTTTCAGACACATAAATCAGTATTTGCAACCTACTAAAATCTAACAGTATGAAACCTTTTCCAATCTAACAGATCTCTGCAGATTTAAAAAATTTAATTTCAAGTTTAAGACCACAATCTCCAGAAGAGAGGGGATTCCATTCCGGAAAACTTGCATAAGCCAGGAGGCATGCCATTTTGTTTCCTACCAAAGCAAGAAAATGTGGAAGAAGCATAAACGCTATCTGATTTCACCAGACACTCCACTGGGTCCCAGATGGACATAATAACCTGTGATGAAACCACAGGAATTAGACCAAGCCCTTATCTTCGGCCCCACCATGAGTGCAGTGGGAACGTAAGGTTGTCTCCAAACATGTTAACACAGTGTAGAGGACTAGTCACTGTGTGGGGGCCAGCCAAGACACGGCACAGTGGAGGCTGAATGACACAAGAGAAGGGGGGTTGCTCTGCTTTGGAGGAGAACTAGGGCTGAGGGGACACTGCTCCTCCTCCAGCTGCAGCCCTCTCCTCTGCTTGGCTCAGCCTCCTCCACTTCTTGGCAGCTGCTGTTGCTCCATATTTAAGGTTTTTGTGCTACAGTGCAAGCAGGGAGGGAGGAGGGCACTGGGAAAGGAGGAGTGGCATGGCAGGACCACCCAGGTGCTTTTCCAGGTGAGGAGTGAGGGGGAGAAGAGTCTAGTTGCCCCAGGACCCAAAACAGCTCTTGGTGTGAGTTCTAATAGGACTGCTGGAACAACAAGATCTGCAAAACATTCATAAACATAAGGGAGCTTGTTGGTTTTTTTTTCTTTTTTTTTGCTTACATTCTCTTTCCATCTTCACTTTTTTCTTTCTTCTCTTCCTCCCTTTTTTCTTTATTTTTTACCTTTCTTTCTCTTTCTTTCCTCCTATCTTTCTCTTTTTCTCCTTTCCCTCTTCTTCTCTTTTTCGCCTTTATTTCTCTCTCTTTCTTGCTCTTTCTCTATGTTTCTCTCTCTCACACACACATACCGCTTCTCCAGAGAACACCATTATATATTTTAACAGCAAAGAAAAGGTACCAAGGACTCTCAACATCACCAAAAACAGTGCTATTGCTCCACCAGTTTAATTCAGAGATGCTCCCTTTAGATAAACAGCTATATTTAAAGCATAGTTACATAAAGAGTTCATTCCAAAATAAGTCAGAGTGTGTATTTATAATGTCAGTTTGGGGGCAGGCATTCTCTAGCCTTTCTAAACGTTCACAGGCCATGCTGATGCTGTTGCTTGCAGTAAAATTCCTTTTTTCTTCTGCTGACGAGAAGGGTGCATGCAAAGGCTGTTTCTTCGGAGTAACTTGGTGTAAATCCACATCCTCACTTATCTCATAGAAATACTCATAAAATCAAATCCTTTAACATAGTGTTCCAGCAGATCCTGGAGGGAACATTACATTTGTTTTTTGATAAGTTAAAAGATTTTATTTTATTTTCACAATCTTCAGTTATTATGGTCTAGGCACTAAATATGCCAGACATATTTACATTTAATTCTTTTCTCTCAGAAATTGTGAAGAAATATTTTTCACATCTTTCCATCAGTGGGTGATTGTAAGCGATTAATCACCACTCTCTTTATAGCATCTTTTACACATTCAAAGATAACGTAATCGTGTCTCTCCTTAATCTTTCTTATTTTAAACTAAAAAAAACCAACCTCCATCATCACAGGACATCTACCTAACCGCTTTTGCTTCTTGATACTGTTCTATGCACTCTCAACAGTTTTTATTAACTGTCATAGCTGCATGTGAAGACGAAGCTTGGGCTGATTAAAAATACTAATGGGAAGTAAATAACTACCTCCCTTTTCATGTGTACAATACTACAACCAGTATATACTTGAACAGGAAGTCCTTTCTTCTTTTGCAATAGCTTCACAATGGAGGCTTCAAGATTTTGTATTTTGTGTTTGCTGTAGGATAGCACAGGGTCCTGCCATCATCATCTCTCAAAGAACAGTGTGGTACAAACACACTTTCTATGGATGGAGCCAGGGCTCTTGGGATGTAGATGCTCCTGTGTGTGTGAGTGCTGTCTTAATGTGGATCTGCAGATGGCTGGCATATAACATTACAGAATCATCTAGGTTGGAAAAGAGCTTTACGTTCATTAAGTCCAACCATTAACCTAGCAATGCAGTTCCACCGCTAAACCATGTCCCTAAGCACCGCATATACACATTTTTTAAATACCTCCAAGGATGATGACTCTGTTATATCAGAGCCCATGGAATTTCTCCTGACTGCAGTACAGTTGTAAAAGTTATTAAGTCTTACTAAGGTACAATATATTTTATCTAAGGTAGACTTCTGCCTTCTTTTTTGTATTTAATGCCTTATTCGTATTTGTTTTTGTTTTTCCTCCTCCTCCTCTTCCTCACGTAGGACTTTATGTTTATCCATACTGGCTTTACTTCACAAATTTCACAGTTAATCATGATCATCTACTTCTGTGGCCCAAAGAGTCTGCACATTTGTCAGATTAAGACACTATCAAATTTCCTCTTAAATACAAGTTCTTAACTAAACCATGAAGCTGAGCCAAGTCTAAGAGAGACAAATTATTATTGCTTACCAGGATTACAAGAATTATTTGCAGATATCAAAGCAGAAAATGATGTGTAGTATGATAGTTTGGGGCATCGAAGAAGAGTTAATGGTCATTTACCATGGTTGTTTAGAATAATTGTGTTTGCACCATATAAAGAGTCAACAGTCATCAGGTAAGGAAAAGCATGAGGGAAGATCAATGCCACTATGAGAAAGATAACTTCAAACCCTGGCAAGAAACTCAAAGACCTGAACAGGAGGAAAATCTGGTGAAATACTAGCAAGAAAGCAGCAGAGGGAATTAGGGAAGGACATCCTTGACTGCTGTGCCTCATGTGTTTCAAGTTGTTTCTATGGTCACAGAATAAGAAGGTCAAATCAGATCAAATAAAGCAGGGCAGAAATGAACAGTACAATTAGGCCACAGTCAAAAAGTAATTACTTTTCCATCCAGTAGAGATTGCATGTTATTTCTTGGAACTGTACATTATTATCTAAATAATAGATACTAGCCAGCGAAGCAACTGGGAATGAATCGGGAAAAAAGTAGCTAAAAAGCCACTTGGCTAAATATTGTAACATTATAATTTATATTAAAGCTCAGATAAACTTGAAAGTTGGACACTGATGAGTCTTACCGTATTTATGCTAACTCACCAAGAGACTAGAGAAATAATGAAGCACAGGACTACAACAGAGTAGTATCGAAAAAATTGCAATTTTTAAGTTACCAAGACAGCTAAAGTAACATTCCCTTTGCTCTATACTATTTGCATTTTAATCTTTTGATATTATGATTATGGCACATATCCTACCCTACTGACAGTGTTGTTACATTACATAACTTTAAATATCCATGGAGTCTTATTTTAACTTCATCGTCTTTTATCCTACTCATACATTTTTCCTGTGAAGGACAAGATATGTAATTCACAATCCATGCAGTCCTCACATTTTCATCAGCCTCCCTTCAATAGCTCACTAAAAAAGTCAACCATTTTGAAGTGCAAAAGCCAGTGTCGGCCGAACTAAATGCACAGCGCTGTGAATGTGAGTGGAGCTTGTTAATCTATCCTGCATGAAGATATAACCCAATATTTGAAAAGGTATACCTGTCCTTACGGGTTCTCAGATACATAGGCCTTAGAGACATATTTTCATTCAGCACGGCAAGAATCAGCATACAGCACCTGAAAATCAGTAGGACCACTTCACTACTGATGGAAATAAAATCCAAAGTAGTGTGAGTCATCCTCCCAATCAACAACTGTCTTTCTTCAGGAGTCCAAATTTATTTACAGCACACCAGTGGCTACCAAATCCAAAGAAAGTTTAGTAAATCATTGCCATGTCAGAAGGAAATCATGCTATAGCCATACTACCTGAGTCACCGTTGTCCCAAACAAGCCATAATGCTGCACTGCACTGCGCTACTACCTAAAAGAACCACTCCTAACCAAAAGTAAATCTTCAGCTCCATCTGCCAGCCCTGGAATCATGAGGGTTAAGGAAGCTACAATTTATTTCTACCAAGTGAATAGAAAATTAGGATGTTTCTCTCTTTCTCATGCATCCCTAAGAAAAAAAAAAATCACTGGAAATTATGATTTCATCAGCTGAACTGAAAATCAAGAAATAGACCACTTTAAATATTCACACCATCTTGATTAAAGCAGGTGTCTCCAAGCCTTATTATTGCAAAGCGATTGTCAGAATTTCCATTGTAAATCTCTTCCCTCCTTTTCAGTGGTTTTATACTTGTGCCTCGGCTATGAGAGCACATTCCAGGCTGGAATTTGGGCTAGCTGATTATTAAAAAGAGGAGAGTTTTCCTTTACAAATGATACTTAAGGAATTGTAGGACTAATAAAATATTGGCCTTTTAGTATGGGGAAAAAGCAGGGTATTTTGTTTTTATAATACACATATGGATCCAAAACAGTAACCATAATCTGGTAGAGAAAGCAGAGCTAAAAACTTTCACATTTCCCCAGATGGCAAAGGAATAGTCTGAGCTGGCAGCCCATTATCCTATTCCCTATAATTTCTGGAATAGAAAAAAGGGGATGCAGTTTTTCTAATTACAGAAATCACAGGCCTCACTATCATATCACTCCTAGTCTTTACTCCATTTATTCTCCCAATATGCTGTGAGTCACAGAAATGCTTTTATTCATTTTTTTCGTAAGAAATAAACATAAGAGATTTTCACCTAATAAACTCAAAGTTGAGCATCAAGACACCAGTCAATTCTTTCCTGGTGTCTAGTGTTTAGGCTATGTTCCCGCTAATAAAACTAATTGTCCCAACAGACATACCAAGAGACATACCTAGGCACTGAAAATCAGCTGTAAATGCTATTAAGTGAGTCCCAGCATTACAGCTGCCTGTGACATGTTTTTGGACTTTGCCAGTTAGTACCCTCCCATGCAACTCTTGAGTATGGCTCAGGAGTCAGCGTTGGCCAAGGACCATTCCTAGCAGGAGAAAAGGAGAGTTTAATAGCATTGGCATTAGCTATTCCCTGTCAGCTGGCCAGAGAACAGTCCCAGACATGTTTAATTTGCTACTACAGAAGGAGCCAACACGGTCAGCACCAGCTAGCACAGCGCATGGAAGCCACATCTTTGTCCTGAACTGTGCCTCTGTTAGCAGCAGCCCTAGCAGCCTTTCTCAGCTTCAGGTATAAGAAATCCCTCTCTAACCATCACATTCTGCAATACTTCACTGTGGCTGAGAGTGTGGTCTTCTTCCCTCTTTCCATTTATATCGAGGTTATGTACTGATATCGTGGTTCAATCCAACTGGGACAAAAAATCATGTGGTCTCCAGCTCACTCCTCCCCCCAATCTTATTTCCACAGGGATGTGTAGGGAGAAAATTCAAGAGTTTGAGATTAAGGATAAGGAGGGTAATAATCTACCATTTAAGATGACGGTTAAAGAACCAGAGCAACTTGAGGAGAAAAACATAGATTTAATTCACCACCACCATTTATGGAGTAGAATAGTGAGAGGAATACATCAATAAATACAACCTGATCTTACATACACTTCACCCCTCATCCCTCCCATCTTCCTGGCTGTCTCCTCCCCCCATCCAAACAAAGGGGCAAGGGGTGAGGGGAGCAGTCCATATGACCATTTCTTATCATCCATGTCAGCTCCTCCTTGAGAAAGAGGGCTCCTCACAGTCTCTCCTTCCTGCTGTGTGGTGTCCACATCACAGGAGGCAGTCCTCTTCCTCCTCCTGAGTCCACTGGGGCCATGGATCGGTTCAGGCACACACCCCGCTGATGCTCAGTCTCCCCTCCTTCTCACATGGGAGTACCGCCGCATCCTGGACATTCTCATCACCGTTGATCCCCCCAGCTGGCAGGCCATCCTCTTCCTGCTACCTCAGCCACCACAGGCCTTCAGGAAAAGGTCCTGCTCCAGCAGCCTTCTCCCTCTCCTCCTCTAGGACTCTTCTCCTCCTCTTTCTTCTCAGGGCGATGCTCGTTTACTCTCCTCTTACCTCCCCCTTATCCAGTTGGAAAAAAACTCCCCAACATTAAAGACAGGACAGCTCAAAATGAGACGAAACCAAGAGAGAAACAAAGAGAGACGGAGAACACTGAGGTCTCCTCTTAAATACCTTGATGGCGTCGGCGCTGATTGGCCTGGCCCTGGCCAGAGGCAGGTCCGACTCCCACCTGCAGGTGGGGAAGGTTCTTGAAGTTTTGCACAAGTCTACCCCTTCTTTTACAAAAAATGTAACCCAGCAGACTCAAATCCATGACAACTGATTATTAGTGTAGCAGCAATTTTCAGTGAAAATCTGAGTGAAAATTCACGCATATTGATACTTTCATGGGAGTAGGAATATAACTGCTCAAAGGAATTTGCAGTAAGACACAGACTGCTTTTCTGTGCCCTCTCTGTAACAACATTTCATAAGTATTTTATTCTCTTTTAGTAAAGATTCAGTGTTACAGGTCCATAAAATGGAAACATGTGTTCTCTTTAATATGCATTCAGAGTGAAAATCACTTCACTCACATAAAACCTAATAATTGGACGTTATGAATCTGAAAAAAGGAATGAAGTTTCCTGTGAAGTGGCACTAAAGATGTTTCGCAATCCTGACACCAGCCGCAAAAAATGTCTAAGCCATTATCCCCCACTGGCTTGAGTAAACATTACATTTTCCTCACATCTGCATGCAAAAACTTCTAGGGCACAAACCAACATCTAACTGAAATAGCAAAAAAAAAAAAAGCATAATTATTTGTTTATTTGAAAATTATTTTCTAATATGGTTTTTGATTATTAAGACCGTATATGCTTAAATAGCATTGGTGACATTGATTTAAATACTGTTCAACTGTGGGCTGATTTTGGCTGGCACAAAGTTAATTTTCTTCATAGTAGATGGTAGTGGGCTGCATTTTGGATTTGTGCTGGAAGCAGTTTGATAACACGGGGATGTTTCAGCTGTTGCTGAGGTCCAAGGCCTCTTCTCCATCTCGCCCCACCAGCGAACAGGCTAAGGGTTGCACAAGGACCTGGGAGGAGAAACAGCCAGGACAGCTGACCCCAGCTGACCAAAGGGATACCCTAGACCTTAAGACATTGTGCTCAGCATATAAAGCTGGGGGAAGAAGGAGAAAGGGAGGGCTGTTTGGAGTGATGGCCTTTGTCTTTCCAAGTCATTGTTATTCATGATGGAGCACTGCTTTCCTGGAACCCCTGTCTGCCAATGGGAAGGGGAGACTGAATTCCCAGTTTTGCTTTGCTCACAGCTTTTGCTTCACCTATTAAATTTTCTTTATCTCAACCCACAAGTTGTTTTACTTACTTTTCTTATTCTCTCTCCCATCCCAGCAGGCAGGAGTGAGCAAGCTGCTGTGTGGGGCTGAGCTGCTGGCTGGGGTTATATCACAACAGACACTTTTTAAAGCTCTGGGATCGCAGATGAGGGAGATGAACTTCTATTTCCTAAAATCCAAGATGCACACTGAAGACTTCTTTTTCTCCCTCAAATTAAAGGAATCAGGAGTTGGAATATTTAATACGGGCACATCTGGATGCATCAAGGAGGGAATTTTTGTTTTAAATCTGCATTCTGTATACACTTTGGTTATATACCATTCATTTTACATCACTTAAGTTTTAGCATCCCAGCCTACAGACCCATCAATACTGATGGCTGGCTTTTATCATTCTGAGGAGGCTGAGACAAACACTGACTAAAAGACAGCTTTCAAAACGAACAGAATGAAAGTGATGTCAAATTCAAGCCCACAATCAGCTTCAGAAGACTGCCTATTTTTTTCTTCTCCCCTTTAAGGTTCATAACAAGTAGTATTAAAAGTGCCTTAATGTTTAAAACACAGGTTTGTTTCAGACTACAGCTTTGGAAATAGGGGACTCCAGATTCTGTAATGTCATTGAATTCTTTTTATGATAACATTGTGGAAATATTGAGGCAGCAATAACTCTCAGTAGGATTACATCCTGGCAAGAAGAAAAGCAAAATGCCTGAAGTGATCCCACTGTGTGTTAATCACATGGTTAATTTGTTAAATTTGCATTTCATTTGTTTTTGTAGCTTGGCAGAAATGTTATTGATAAAGGATTTTTTTATTGTTTTGATTCGGGTGTGTGGTGGTTTTTTTTCCTGTGTCTTCTAAGAGATTTTGCATTGATCATTCTGTTTTCTATCTGCAGCTCTGTCATAATTAGTGACTGACTATGTAGCTGAGTAAGAAGAGTTAATGATAGGGCATAGTCTTTTGTGTAGTCTCTTGTGTAATTGTTGCTTTTCTAGGTTCATAGGTTGCACGCAATTTGCTTTGGTTTTGATCTTATTTTCTTGTGAAATTGCTTTAAGATAAGCCTCTCTCAGTGATTGTTTTTTAAGTCTTTCTTCTTTCTTTGATTAATTTTCATCCTCTTGATTTCCTTTTTTTTCCTTTATAGCAAATGATTGGGGTGAGAATTCGAATATGGGGCCAGGTGGAGAATCCGGCTCTCTTGCTCCCCCCAGCTGCCGAAGAAAATTAGCAATAGCGATGCTGTAAGCCCTGAAGTGTGCCTATCACTTCTCTGGTCAGACACCTCACTGAATTAAAAGAAATCACTTTTAAAGAGAAACAAAAAACTCGTGCATAGCAACAACTTCAGCCCCATTGCTAACCCAAAAGAACACAACAATGCATTCTCTGTTCTTTAGGAGAATCTAGAGCTAAACCAAGCATTTCTTCCACTGCTTCTTTGCAACTCATTGGTGCCACGCACATCGTCGACTAGAACACAGTTCATCTAAAATATAGGATGTTGCAAGCCCCTTAGAGTAAGAGAAGAGAAGAAATGGCACATGAAATAGCTAGCATGCTAATTGATTTGTCTTCATAGGCAATATCGTTAAATGTCCTACAAAACAGGCAGGCAAATAGTCCTTGGTTATTAATACAAAATTCCTCTAGAAATCTGTATTTCTTATTACCCTTTCCCTGACTCAGAGGATCAGTACTGCATTTTGCATTGCTTGAAGACTGCAACTACTTTTCAAAGACAGATCCAAAGGACAGCACTATATAATGAATTATCCCTCAGGTATGGATTAAAGCCACACTGCTTTTGACTGGAGTAAGGTCTTGGGACATTTAGCAGAAAAAAAAAAAAAAAAAAAGAACAGTAAGCTGCAACATCAGACTCGGTGTCTCCAGGTCTCACAGAGACTTCTGATTTGTCTTTTTTTCTCTGCGTGAGTAATCTCATACCCCTGAACCTTTTTTCAGACAGACTAAGGGGTGACGTTTGGATCTCTGATTCATTGTGACTACAGGAATCTTCTCTGGATAAATACAGGGTTTCATCTTTCAGTTGTTCCAGCCTTCTCTTGCAATTAGTTTCACTACTTCACTCACTGACATTCCTTCTGACACTCACATTTCACTAATGGATCAGCAAGCTCAATTTCCATAGGCAGAACTGTATTCCCAACCAAAAATCTTTTGCACTAAGGAAGCCTCCAGAAGATCTCACCACTCACTACTGCATCTGGAAAGGTGGAAACTGTTGTCCCCACTCAATGTCACAGTATCTCTCAGCCAAATGCATGGAAAATGAGGAAAATTGCTGCCTTTAGAAGAAGGAGAAGAGGTCCACCTGTGTGTGTATGGCATTCTTTTATTCTCAGGTATGACATGTGCCTGCAGGAGATACTCTCTGCTATGAGAAATCCTGCAAGGGGATCTTTCAGTGATTTGAAAGATTTAAGTGCAGAGCAAAGATCTGGCAGAAGCCCTTGGGAGTGGTTAGTGAACCAAGAACAGTGCAGTAGGGATTTTTTTTTTATCCCATATTTTCCTGTCTTCCTAGGGAGAAGGTAAATGGTTTGGTCTTTGCACTGTCTTTCAGAGAATACCATCCACCACGAAACATATGGCTTTTGTTTTAAGGGCTGGGAGGAGGGAGGTGGGGTGGTTTCAAGGCCACAGTAGCTTTTCTGGCCAATATATTTTTCAAGACAAACACGGTTAGAAAATGCACACCTTCAGCAGGCATTTTCCCAGAGTGAAACAAGAAATATTTATTAGAAGTCAATACAACAATAGTGGGATGCTGTCTCAGAGTCGAGGCTGTAAACTGGTAAAGAACACAAACCAAATCTAACAACATATGGAGAAATAAAGTCATCTTCTTTGATGACCTCCAGCACTAACTGGAGTTCAGACTAGTTTTTAGCATCAAAGATGACCAGTAGCAACACAAATTTCAAAATCTTGTGCCCCATTTTACTACAATCCTTGCACAGTTGTTGTAATATCCCTGGTGTTTCATCCCCTTTGGCCATATCCAGATCTGAACCAGGAATAATGTCCTCTCTAATTTTGGTTGTCAGAGAAAGAAATTCTGAATCTAAGATGTCAAATTCAGAACTAAGTTTTAATCTTCAGCCAGGTTAGAACTCAGGCTGATGAAATAATTCAGGCACACCCCACCTAATCAATCAAAGGATTAGAGAAACACCAATCCAAAATTTTATAGATGAGTTTAACAAAAAAACCCTACCTACCAGTCCAATGCCAGGGTGTTACATAAAAGGGTCCAGAAAGCTTTCCTTTAGTATTCCGGTTTCTGAATGCAAAAGTATCCATTCTAGGTATATTGCTCCAAAAGAAACAAAGCTTGATTTATTCAATCTCCTGTTATTATCAGAACTACCCAAAAGAATAAAAGCAAGAGAAGAAACATTTCCATGTTCATAGAAAATTTGATTAAGTAAAGCATTTTAAAAAAGCATGAGAAAGTTGTCACATTTTAGTCTGTATGGGAAAATGTCCTGCAATATCAATAGTAACCCCATTATTCTAATCACTCTGTAATAAAGAACTTGTTAAACAGATAAATTAGTATAAAAAAAATTAATCCAGTAATGTCACTCTTTGTGAACTCATATCTGTTATAATAGAAGAGAATGCCCTAAAGAAAACTCCTAAAAAGTGGTTAATTAACATATAAACCACAAATGTCAGAGCATCATAAATATTCAAGTAGTGATGGATAGTGGGATAAACCCTGAGTGCATGCCGTAAGTTTTTTATCTCCATAGCTATCTTGAGCTGGATATTTACAGTAAATTACAGCTGCACATGCTTTACTCCATAGCCATATGTTTTATTATTCAACCAGATGTAAGCCATAAAACTGTTTTATCTATTTTGTGGTTCAGCCTAGTACTAATAAAATAAACTACAAATACCTGACATATAGCTTTGCTGGCATTTTTGCACTCCAGTGAAGTGCCATGCCAATGCCTCATGCAGTTAAAGTGATCTAAAAAGATCATACGTTCTTTCCATTTCTGATATTTTCCTAAGGACCTTAAATATTTGAATGAACGGTGTTGAGCTATAACTTCATCTTTTATTGTTTTTCGTCACATGGACTATCACCATCACTGATATTTCATTTTTGTTTCCTGCACATTGGAAAGGACATTATAAGGGACCTGCACTCTGTCTTGGCATCTGCATCACTGATTTTTCTTAAGCGTTACAGGGTAGCCTCAAATTACTAAACCAATCATATATCCTAAGGATTAGTTATACAAAAAAACCATAATGCTGCAGTTAAGAAGACATACCTCTCTTTTTTCGTTTGTTTGGTTTTTTCCCCAATCTATCATACTAAACCTTGGACACAACATTGAAAAGGTATGAATCTTGTCTTGCCACTGTTTTGGGTTTAAGATTCCTTTAAACACCTGTGGAAGCTGTCCTAAGTGCACACACAAATGTTTTTCATTTATGTCAAGTGTGTTGACAAATTGAGCTTTCATATCACCGTTTTTGCCAAAAAAAAAAAAAAGGTATTCTCATAGGTTTTAGAATCCTATTTCTGGTGCAGAATGTGACCATAAGAAACATAATGATGGTAGTGAAAACATGAAGAATAATATGAAAAGATCACAAAATACAGCCAATTTTCTGAACATTTTCGGATAGCTGCTGGCCTTGGACTACTATGTTCAGTCTTGAGGTTGTCATGGACATCTGTTAATAAGTTTCCCTAGCCCAACAACATTCGTTTGACTCTCAAACTGCATAGTCCTAGCAGACTAATGAGGAACTGAATGCTGAATGTTTATCAAAGGAGACTCTCTTCCTTTCCATCCACCTCTTGCATACTTTCAAAGAATTAATCTATTTTAACGAGGGACCCTCTCCCTGTTCTATGGCCCTAATTCAGTCTGTAAAACAGGGGATTAAATCCAACATTCTGCAAGTTGAAATTAAAGTGGGTTTGGTAGTTGTTTTTCGAGCCACTCTGAGTGTTAATTGGGGTAAAATCTGCAGCTTCTGGATTACCATTCACATTTTGATTAACAGAGGAGGAAAACTTTGCCAGAAGTACCACAAGGACTAAGGAAAATGAAGTCTTTTAACCCTTTCTCAGCATAGTAAACAGGTATCAATTAGAGGCACACATGCAATTTAAAATGCTTTGGTTGCTCTACATGTAATAACAAAGTTGAAGAAAAAATTAAGTACTGTATCATTTTTTACTCCTCCAAATCCTTCAAAGTTCATTATGATTGATTAAAAATAATTGAGCAGATGTTACAGGCAGTAATAGTTTTAAACCCTTTGTGCTTAGATTTAAATCTGAAATCATGCAGATAAAGGAAGTGTGAAAGATTTCATACCATGGTCCCACAAGTATTTGTAAAATGTAAGTGCCATTTAGATACTTTCTTATGCCTGATACTTTATCATTTTTATGATGCTGTTGAAAGGATGAGGTCTCAAGTGTGAGTTCCTGTGATAAACGCATTTTCTTTTGGCTCATGAGTCATAGACAATGTAAAAAGACGTTTTCCTCTCAAAAAGCCAATATTGTGAACATCTGGTTCATACCCTTCTTAACAAAATTTGTTCCACTGCTCTATTACATATAAACATCTGTTATTTATATCAAGCAGTTGACAAATGCTCTATCATGAATTCTAAGAACTGGCATGCTAGGCCATTAAATATCTTGTTTATACAAATGAAAACTGTTAGTTTGTGTTGAAGACTGAATCCTATTCAACAGAGGTGACTTCTTTATCAGATGAGAAAATGGATTAAATTTACATCAACAGTCTTAAATATTCTTTCTCCTGACAACAGTATGTAATTACTGTAAATCACTTTTCACTCTTCAAATAAAAGACAATGATGTGCTACTAGGTGACAATACATGGATACTGTGCAATGACTAGTTTTGTCTACCTAAAAGACTGAAAGCCTTGAGAAGTCCCAGACCTTCAGAGTCTTCCAGATATACATGATTTGAGAATTATTTTTTTTTTTTTTTAAAAGCAGTTTTCTGCTGATATTTGGTGCTAAGAGGTTGTTCCCTTCCATTGCTTTGTTCAGAAGGGATGGCTCCAGCCACACAGGTAAGCAATACGTTCCAGGAAACATTCTTTCTCCAGAGGTGTGTAATCTTTTCTGACTCTCCCTTTTGGGACTTAGAGGTCCATGAAATCAAAATCTGAGTCAGCTATCACTCATTTTTCTAGAGCCCCAACAACTGTTCAAGCACAAAGAGACAACTGGATTTTCCCTGAGGCCAAACGGCTGTTGTGTGGTTCCCTCTGCATTTGGAAAAGTGCAACATCTTCCACAGCAGGATAGGACAAACTCTCAGGATGCCTCGGTCAGAACTACCACAGGATACTGTCTCCCTGAGTATTTAAAATTAGAACTGGGACCGAAATAGGAAGGGCTTCATGTAATTTTTGATTCATGCCTCCAAGAAATGCATCCAAAATCTATGTTCGACCTCCAAAACCAGCTGGTTTGGGTAGAGTCCACTATTAAGAGCAAGTCAAGATGTGTGAATGAGGTGTCTCCTTCTCTCCATTGACTGTACAGACTAAACAGAGTCACCTGGCAACAATTAGTAGAAAAATGGATTGCATTTCCTAAATGAGGTGCATAAAGTGGGCAGTCTGCACCTGGCTGTATAAGATTTAAATTTTGCCAACCTTATTCACGATGTATGAAGTATTTCTCATAGCTTTTCAGGATAAGCATTGCACAAGACATTTGTAACTAGCTGAAAACAAAGAAACCCTGTGATTCACTCAGAAAAAGGATATTTAGTTAGATGCATGACAGAGCCAGAGGCAACTTGGAAGCTGCAATTACTGCTGGCCAGAGGCATTTGCTTTTGACTTAAAAAAAAAATAGTTGCTCTGATTTGTCTGATTTCTGTTTGGAGAAGAACGGAATAAAACATATTTAGTCTTAGAGGATCTGGAAGGTCCTCCCTAGGAAGAGAACAGATTTAGAAAAATGTCCCTTCACCTACACGTGTAACACAGAAGAAGATAATTTTGTCACCTCTGCCTTCCTCCTGCCCGTATTATAACAGGCTGAATATTGCTATTTCACTGCAGGATGGACAAAAAATATGGAGCAATTTGATATGCAGCCTGTACTAACACTGAGAAAGCCAAATCTAGTGTCCTAATGAAATCTATTGCAATATAAAAATGGTGTGTTTATTAATAAGGCAGAACTTCATTAGATTTTCTTATGGAGCTAGAGCATTTCAAGGCCATTTGGGGCAAGGAGAGAGAGCAATGCCTTTACAGTACGTTCTTTGTTTCCTTAACACTGATCACCTGTCATACTTGATTCCCACAGTGGACCTTTTATAGCAATTTGCTATTCTGACCTTTGCATACATTTTTTGCAAGCTTTACTCTGGGACTGTTTAAGCTGTGATGGGTGGGTATATGCTGAGTAGGGTAACAAAGAGTAGGGAAGGATTAAATTTCACTTGTGAACTGGCTGCATCTCTTGAACCATTCATTACCAGATTCCCTAACATTTGCGTTTTCAAAAGGTGGTGAATTTTTGTGTGGAAAAGGGTATTTTGTTGGCTAAACTCCACTGAAGCATACTTTCAACATTAACTTCCTACTGGCAGTAGTTTCTGCTCATGATTTGTTTTAATGTACACCAGTTTAAACTGGGCTAATCATGTTGCTAGAGAAAGGTTAAACTTCAGCGTAATTTAAACAAGCTTGACCCAACCAAAGCTCATGTTCTGCGGACAGCAGCCATGCAAAAGGACTTTTTTAAACGTAGGAGTTAAAACTGTATAGGATATGGTTAGAATGCAGAGGAAATTAACATCTTTTCATTTTTTTCTTCCTGTTACCTCAGTTCCCCATCTCCCTAACCACTGCACATACTCACCACCTTTTGTCTCTCTGACCTTGTTGATGTCTCCCCTTTGCCTGTGACCTCTTCTACATCCCCCACTGGTCTCAGTTCCCTCATGCTCAGTTTGCATCCTCTCAATATCCTGACTCCACTGCTCTTCATTGTCCCCCAGCCACACATCTTCTCAGCCTCCTCACACATTTCTGTGGTTTCCCAAATCCTCCTTCTCACATCTTAGACCAAACAGCTGGAATCAGAAAATAAACAGTTTCTAATTGAAAACTTCCAATTGTAAATATCATATATTTAACAACTACTCATTGAAGCACTCAGAAATGTCCCTAATTAAATGCCCTTGAAAATACTGAAAGGTCTTCCTTATCAAAGTCCGCAGAACAAAGCCAAAGTGAAGTTACATTTGTTACTGATGTAATGAACTGAAAAAGCACTTTTCATTAAAACTAAACCATAACCAAATATCATAGCAATAATAATTTTAATCTGTTTCATCTAGTTATTCAGAATTAACTCCAGAATAAAGAATTACTGAGAAAAGTATGTAGTTCTCATGGAGTTGGGGAATCAGCAGTCGATCAGTTTTACAACAGGACCTCAGCTAAACCCTCATTGGTAGAGTGCCCATATCATCCTGCATCTGGTTTGCATCAGTGTTGCATTTCTAATTAGACCTTGCCAAGCTGTTTGTCAGTACTGGCCTACAAGTGACAATGTTGAAGCAATTTTTCCTATAGAGATAACTGCCAATGTTTCATGTATTCTGGTTTAAAACAGGTTAAAGCGACCAGGGATCATAGCAGAATGGCGAAATTTTCTTTGCAAACAGCAGCCATTACAAATTGAGGATAAAATTGAACAGGTTAAGCATTAAATATGAAGGGACAGATCCTCAGATAACATAAATTGTTATTGCTATTCCACTGATGTCATTAAGGTTGTATTGATCCAACTCCACTGAGAATATGCTGAAAAGTGGTACCATATCCTGCAGGCAGAAGGAATACTGAAAAAGCTATACCTGCCTCTTGTCAGAATCCACTTTTCCTACCAAAAAAAAAAAGTATTTCTTTTTAGCTTTATATTACATTTTATTCTTGCGAATATTTCTCTCCAGGTTGCCTTCAACTCCCTTGGAGCCTTTTCCCTTTGAAATGCAAGGGACTTAGTGTTTCATTATTGCAAGGAACAATAACTTTATGCAATTTACATGTATAACTAAGCACTTGGATTCCAAACCTCAAGAGTACAGTACTGGAACAGTAAAAATTCCCTCCTGAATACATAGCCCATTTCAATTATACTTATAGTGACTCCATTTAGTTAAGAAAATAAAGCAACATTTATTTTATTTGTTAGTGTGCTATTTATTCTTCCTCCTCCTTCCTTCTACTGCAAACATCTCTCTACGTACTACTCTCTTTAGTAACACTAACAGATAAGGCTGGAAATCCTGCCTCCAGGATGCTGAAAAAAAGGCTACAAAGGACTCGAAAGGAGCTGCAAATATGGAGACCAGAGGTGAGATTTCTAATGCATCAGGCATGTAATTGCATTAATTCAACACAATGATTAAGGAGCTTTGAAGCAACACTACTGCCTCATTCAGACAGATTCTGATTAAGCAACAGAGGTGTGAGAAACTGTTACAGATCAAAGATTGATAAGATATAGTTTGGGGAAGAAAATAGGTTGGGGAAGATTTAGAAAAGGATATTTAATGGCTCTGAGGAAAAAGAAAATGTATTAGATATAAGCTATATAACAAATTTTTATGCAGCATTACAAATTTGTCATTAAATGCGTACTTCAAGGAACAAAAAATAATAATGGATAACTTAAAAATTTTGTTTAAAGATTATTTTAATGAAGAGAAAATACATGGTTCAGTTGCATTTCAAATATCAGCCTTTTTTACCTCCAAATTAAATATCTAAATTTAAAAACCTGTGAAATAGCTCAACTTCTGAAAAATCTAAAATAATTAGTATATTTAAAGAGGTATCACAGGTTCTGTAACACACACTGCTATTAGTACTACAAACTCAGTGTTCACTCTGAGCAGCCAAGTGACCCCAACTTGATTTTCAGAGCTGCAGAGGATTCATTGTAACTAGATTTCTTCCTCACTACAAATGTCTTGCTTAAAATCATAAAAAGCAAGGCAAACCATTAAGCCATTCGGTCATATAGAACTCACTAACTTAGTAGTATCATAAGTCCTGAAAATCAACAGCCAAACACAGGAACGTTATTTCTGATTCCCATTCTCTGTTGCTTGTGTTTGGATTAGTGCCTTGTTTTGAAAGTACAGCCCAGAAATAGAGTGAGAAAAGGTGAGCATTGTGAGCTAAGACATAGTCGAAAATCATAGTTTTTGGTGTTCATGAAACAGTCATGAAGTGGCATGGGCCTCTGGAGAAGGCAACATGATACTGATATGCTAGCAAATAAGTTTTTCTTTTCCTAATGTTTTGTGGATGTAAAATCACTGAACTGTGTATTAATATGAAGGCTCTGTAATACTTCTCAGCAAATTGCTTATTTTTGTATTTTTAAAAATCTATTTTAAGGATGCAGTGAGAAAGGACTACTGTATAAGGGAAAGCAGGTTAAACCACGGTGAGGGTTTATGAGCAGTCACTAACACATCAAAATTTATGTACTAGCAGCTGCTACAGGTGAGCCTTTATATTCCAGAAACGGTAGCTTCACATCATAAGTTTGTTCAAGAGTTTTCCAAAGGATAACTGCTTGCTTATCCAATTTTTTTTTGTGATATATATCTGCAAAAAATTTCCCAGAATCATCTTTCTTCTATTATTTATTTTACAAAGTTCCAGTTGCTTCAAGTCTTTTTCAGGACACACTCTTCTAACAAATGAACTGGACATAAACAGTGGGGTTTTGGAGAGTTATCCATCAGCAAGAGATCATGAAGTTGCTATTGAAGAATCTTCAGATGGTGCTAAATTCGGCACTCTCCCTATGAGAAGATAAAGGGAAGTGAAAAACACTATGACGTAAAACGAGTGCAACACTACACAGAAGGCTCAAAACCTGAGCCACATTTAAAACTGTTCAGGGAGGCCATTTTCTACGTCTATTTTAAAACCCTGTGTTAAGCCAATTACAGCTGCAATGTCTTTCTCAACACAATTCAGCAACCTGAATTAGATGTTTTAACTTTCACCAAGCTATACCAGAAACCAGAAATGGGAAATAAGTAACAAAGATTCCTTCGTGTCCATTCTGCGGTCATCTACAGAATGAAGATCCAGTCTCTAGTTCTGACTCCTGAATAATTTTAGCAATCAGGACCTCTCCACGTGACATCTACCCACAAGAGCCTCAGAAGCTTCTCTGACAGCTGGTGTTTGCAGTGTCACAGTAGGTTTTTCATTTCAGAATCTCCTTCCTGTTTGGGGAACTCCCCCAAAGAACACTCTCCTTTTTGTCATTTTCCATTAGCACTATGTTGCAGCTCAACAAAAACGTAACTCTAATGAGTTCCCATACACCAACAGTGACTGAAAGGACAGGCTATGGCTCGCTGAACCAGAGCTGTTGCTTCCTATGCTCTAAGTGGTTTCTGTCCTCTTTTAACATTGCTTCCAAGTAGCAGTCATTCTCCTTCAGACCTAGGCCCCAAACCATGCTTCTTTTCTGACAACTGACAGGGGTATACTGCAAAATAGCAGAGGCTTAGTCATTGCACGGGTGAGGTTTGGAGTCTTTAATATTATGTTTATCCCCTGAAATTGCTTATATTTGGAGATTTCTTGTGCTTGGCACTTTTAAGCCCACCGCTTAAAAGGCTGCATGGAGGAATACCTGCTTTGAATAAAATTATTCTCTGCACAAGTTGCCCTATGAAAGTTAGGATTTTGAATCCTCAATGAATAGCAGCTTTACTAATATCTGGATAAGTATCTCCAGAAACAGAGCAAAATGTCTCTTCCTAATGTTCTGTTGTCTGTCTCTGTGGTGAATGAAGGGCTAATTTCAACGAGCCATAATTTTACATTTTCCAGTTGCATGCCAAATATCTCTCATAGCTTATTTTTTGGACTTTGTGACACGGCACAGATGTTGGTATTGAGCAGATCAGCAGCACGTGACAGAACCCCTGGTGTGGGGAGGAAGAAAAAGAAAATTATGTAGTTAGCTCTATTGGTCTGTAGGTTTCCATTAAATGGATGTCTCTGGCTTGCTATCATTCACTGTAATTGCAGTGTCTGGGAAGTTGACTTTCCCTTGAGAGTAATCTATTTTAAGTTCAATGGATTAAGGGAAGCTTTTGAAAGACTTGTAAAATTCTCTACACTTGACTTCTTAAGTCCAAGGAAAGACAATACTATGTACATTATCTACTTCTTACTCAAAAATTCATTAGAATATTAGAGACAGTTTCTGATGTGAATTTCCACAGGCAAAACTACTTACAGTGGGTCACTGCACACACATAACATTGTATAGATACTAATTGTTTTCAGACCTTACATTTAGATATAGTCAGCTGTCACAGTTGGAATGGTATTCTTTCTATTTGACTATATTTTTCATGTTTTACCATCAGCTCTGGCAGAACTATTAAGGCAGTCAGAATTTGCTGCAGAGAGTTTCAGACATGCTGTGAAGGAAACAATACTATACTTCAAGATATTTTTTGCCTTTTGTCCAAATATACATGCTACAAATAGGTCAACTACTCATTTAGCCCATCTTGAGATTGATTTCTTCACTGAAAAAACTTGAAGACCCATTTCTTGAAAACTGCATAGGACAAAATATCATCCTTCTTTCCTAGATATTCAATCTATGGCAATCCATCAAATATGCTAACCAAACAACAGTGGGACAGGTGGCCTTCCAAAATCTAATTTCTGTGGCTACTGTAAGCTCTGTGACCACTGTAATCTCTGTTTCGATCTCAAAATCAACCCAAGATTCATGGAGTATATCAGTGGCATACTTACACCTTACTTATTCCTGTGAACATCACATAGCTTAAGATAAGAGCCCTGCATTATCTTCATGGTCAATGACGATAGAAAGCAAGCAGTGGTAAAAAAATGAGTGGTTTAATTTCATTTATCAAAAGACAAGAGTGGTCAATTGTGTGGCTTTCACTGAAAAACAACACTGGGTGTGGCCCATAGCATTGCCTGTACAAGTAACAACCACAACTAACAGTTGTTACACATGTTGCTTAATGTATGGCTGAGAGGTTCATATTTGCCCTATAAAGAAAACTGCAAAAACTGAAGAATAACTGTAAAAACTGAAGAATAACATAGCATATTCAGATCTCTCGGACACCATCTTGTTTCTTTTTTCAAGGCTCGCTAAGAAGTTCATATAACAAGGAGCCTAAGGGGTATTAAGAAATCCTGGCATTAAATAATTGCATAAATAGGCACTGAAGTACTGCATTCCAGGTGATAAACCCTGAAATACACCCAGTCTTCTTCTAAACAGCTGTAGTCAGAAATCAGGAACACTGGAGATACTCCATATGTGGGCTCATTTCTCTAACAGCTAGGGTTAAACTCAGTACATATATTTCTTTCTGAAAGAGGGAGAACATTATTACTCTCCAAGACTGATATTAAATGTGAACCTCTAGACTCTAATTTGAGAAAACCTGATCTTACACTTTGCTCACCAGTGTCCACCCCTTTTTCATGGGCCTGCATGAAGGAAGGGCACTAGAACTTCCCCTCTGCTCTGCAGTGCCCTTGGCTGAGTGGCTTCTGTACCAGACTGTACTTGCAGTTGAGGTTTACATGAGAGAAGCACTCCCTCGCACTCCTGTTCGGGTAGATGCTGATTACAGACATTTGTTCAATCTGTCCCTGTGTTCCCACCAACAGTGCCTCATCGTCTAACACAACTCTTGTGCTGCTGTTACTTTTAAGGCGTATTTCTATTCTGTGA
The DNA here is from genome assembly GCF_000703405.1 of Apaloderma vittatum. Lineage (NCBI taxonomy): Eukaryota > Metazoa > Chordata > Aves > Trogoniformes > Trogonidae > Apaloderma > Apaloderma vittatum. Next base: position 58,850 of record NW_009728808.1, read on the forward strand.
GCATTAAACGTGTTTTGAGATTATTCTTTCTTCCTTTTCTTTTAGGATTGGATCTGCTGTGAACTCAACAGGTTTCTCCATTGCCAGCTGTGTGAATGAGAGACTTTGAAGACTTTGCTGGTACAAGAAACTGGTGTGATTGACTGGAACAGCAGTACAGTAATAGATGGAGTCACTAGGGGGATGTTGGAGCAGACAGCTGTTATATTATTTTGGACAGGCAGTTTTCCTTATAAATATTTACTGTATTGAAAAACAGACAGCTATTGTAGTAGTGATCTGGAAAAAATTTTGAAAAATGACTCAGATTTTCCCTGTGAGACTAACATCAAAAGCTGTAACTGAATATACTTCTGGTCCAGTATAGCACAAAATTTGGGCTCAATCTTTATTTAGGCAAAACTTCCAGTGAAGCAAGGGCTCAATCTGACTTTTGCTCTAACAGACATTTCGGGACTCTCACCTATTGCTCAAAAATTTTACCCAAGCTGAGACATATGCCCAGCAGTATTGGCCAAGCATCCTTTTGATGTAAAGGGGATTTAAAAACCTTCATCACAGCTGGCTTGATTTACAGCAGTGGAAGATTTGATCCAGCAGTAGACATTGGTAAATTAATTAAGAAACCATTTAAATGTATTCAAACTATTGTTCTGAGAAGCTGTTGCTACTTTTATCATAAACTTGTGAACATTTTAAATATAACAATTTCTAATAGCCACACCTAAGATTACTTTAAAAAAATCACACTACGAAATTTCAAGAACTTCTGTATTTGAGAGAACCATAATTTATTTGCTGCTGCTGTTGTTGTTGTTTTTAAATTGGCTCCTTCGTTATGTAAAATGCTATACCTATGAGATAATTGACTTTTCCCTATAATTAAACCTGCAATTAAAAAATTGTTATCAACACTTAAATAACTGCTTGGGAAACAATTCAATGAAAAGACGAGTTGAAATTGAGCGGATGGTCTTTTCTCAGAGTGTGAATAACAACAAGGTTTCATAGTCTGTCAGTCACAGCACCAGCAAGCTTGTCTTTGAAAACGCTTCCATTTTTCAAGCTGTTAGAGGGATTGCTATAGATCCTGGGGGCATAAGCCTGAAAGAAAGATCATAATTCAGCAATAGGAGGTCTGCTTATCTCACTCAACAGTGAGGTGGCAGAGGATGGGGACCCACGCTTTGTTTACAGGGGGAATAAACAGCGTACCTGCTCCATGCCTGCCCGGGCTTCAAAGCCCCACGGTACAGAGGTGCTGGGTAGAGGGAAGAGCGAAGCAGAGGCGGCGAGGAATAAAAAACTCAACACACGAGTGTATAGGTGTGTAATTAGCGGGGCTACTCACACCTTCAAAAAAAGAAAAAGGAATCTGCCGCGTCCTTACAGTATCCCTTGATCTCTTTGTTAAACTGTATTTGTAGGTTTCTATTGAAATGTCATTCAGGAAATACTATTCAGCTTCTCCTGACACAGAAAGAGGGAGGATGGTATTAAGTGACCTGTGTGGTGAAAGGAAAGCTGTGACTCAATTTTATATTATTTCTAATTAAACAGAGATAATTACAAAAAAAAAAAAAAAAGAGATCGGGAAAAAAGAGAGAAGAAATTGGATCCTATTTATAACACACATCTCTCAGAGCTAAATTCTGCTATGTCTTCTTTTTCTGAATTACTTTTCTACCTAGGGTAGCCTCATTGATTTCAGGGGGCTGGTCTACTAGCAAAATTTTCCTTTAAAAAGACAAAGATGCAGGAGAGGTTAAACTGATTATAACAGCACTGTGATGATTTATCTAGTTAGAATCAGTCATTTCACTCTTTAAGAAGAAATGCATTTAAAATCTAATTACAAGGGTATATTTTAATTTGGAGTTATAGGTGCCGTTTGCCAAGTAGAAAGATCAGTAATTACCCTAGTTGACTGCTACAATGCAAGAAAACCAAATGAAATATAAAGAAGTCTTGGCTGAAGAAGAAATACAGGAGAGTAATTTAAACATGATAACACTATTACATCAAATAGTGATACACTTTGTCTTCTGATTTGCTCTGCAGATTTCTGAATAACTTTCTGTTTGGATATGACAAGAAAACAGACTGAAAAAACCTCTATTTATTATACCTTTAAAAATGACATTTTACAAGTTAAAAACTGAATATAAAAATTATTATTTATATCCTACAACCTATGGCCCAAAATATAATGATTTGAATGTGCCTTAAAAGATCTTTAAGAATTTAACAAAGTAAACACTTATATTTTCCTTCATATTTTTTTACCCCATCAAAGCTAAATGAATATAAAGCAGTTTTAACTGTTTTAAGTAATCAGCTTGACTATCTCAGTTCTTCATGAAAGATAATGAGGTGTATTTGATCAGAAGGTTCATTAAAAATGATTACACGAAGAAAGGAAAGTCACTCCAAACAGTGTTGTTAATTGGAAAAAATGAGTTGACGTATGACTGAAGTTTGGATTCAAGTTCAGAGTCAAAGAAAATGTGTAACAATTTGTTTTCCCATGTGCATTAGTTTGTGTGATTTTATGACATTAACAAGTCCCTCAGTTATATCAACTTCCATTTCACTGTGTGATGTTGAAATAATTTACATTTTTTTTAAATTACATTTGAGTTTCTGAGTATGAATTACCCAAGAAAGTGATTGGCTGTTTAGAATTCAGTGTTTCTAATGACCAAACAAGTGTTGAATCATTACATTTTCCAGTGTCAGTCATATTCTTCATATGATTTCTGAACTGAGTATGTCACATCACTGACATACCTTTCAAACTGAATTAGAGTAAAAAATGGTAGCCAGAGAAAATAATTATTTTTCATGTTTTGTCTGCATAGCTAATGCCATCAGAGTAACAAGTAGTATTCTTTCTTTAACTTGTCATGGGCAAATTTTGCTTGAATAGCCATCACAGAGCCACTCCTCTGATTAAGATTTACAGGATTGACTATCACATACTATTGTTATCTTTTCAGAGGAAAGCAAACCTTGTCTTTCCGGGCCTAACAAAACACATTGCAGGAATAAGAATACTTACAGCTCAACATCTGAGACATCTAAAAATAATCAGGTCAGGTAAACACAAGGGAGAAAGAATATATAGGACTGCTCAGAAGAAAATCTCCACTGAAACCTAAAGCAAGATTTCAGCCTATGAAGACTGGATTACACCGTGTATAGATGCTGAATAAAATTCTCTGTTCCTCAGAAAATTACACAGCACTTGGTAGTATAGGTGGGCAGTAGCACTTGAGTTCCCCTCCAAAACCTATCCACACTAAACACCTTGTCAGGACAGAATGAATGGCAAATCTCACTCCATTGCCATAGAGAGATTTTAGATAGTAAACTTAAACTAGACTCCTCACTTCCACAGAGCTGATGGGTGAGATAAATTCGGAGTGCTCTGTGGTTTTTTTGGGAGGGAAGGCTGCAGCAAGTTCAGGTAACTGCTCAGGATCTCTGAAGGATGGGAGAATAGGTTTACTTTTAGAGATTGTACTAGGTAGGGCTTTTGAAAAACAGTCAAAACTTCAACTTAATCAAACAAAGGTGTGAAAATGCTGCTTTTCTTTTGCAGAATATGTGTTTGATTACTAGAAAAGTAGACTACTGTTTTAAAAAATGTATTCATGGTATGTGTCAGCTGTCCTCTCTGTTAAATAGGTGTACCTGAAGGCTTCACAGGGCTGCTCAAGGCCAACTTACAAAATAAGTTTGTAAAGTAATTAACTTCTTTAGAAAGAAATGTTATTAACTGTTGTGTCTTTAAGAGATGGGAATGTGTTCTTTATCAGGGACTCTAATCAAGCAACAACAAAGAAAAATACTGCAAAGACTGTTTTGCCTTTTTCAAGAAGTTTTATTTTATGTAGTTACAATTGATACTGTGAAGTAAGCAGGAAATTAGGTCATTCATACTGCTTTTCAAGTTAGATTCTACAGGAAATAAATTCAATTCTAATGCTCTTAAACACCTGGAACTTCATTGTTCATTGCCTTGCCCCTGAGTGAGGGTATTTTTTTAATGCAGTTTGTACAAGATAATGGAGATGCAAGGTAAGAGAGTGTAAAGAGTTCAGTCATTGCATCCTAAAACTTTGAAACTGTCTCTCTACAAGAAAATTTATCTCCCAGAAAATTCAGAGAGGCTATAAACAGGCATTAGACAGAAGAATGACTTACAGATAGAAATGGTACTGCTGATTGTTGTTTGAGGAAAACAAAAAATAAACAATGCTGGAATATATCAGTTGCATCACCAAATTGCAGAGCATATCTTTACAACTGAAATTGATAAAAACTTCATTGGGATGCAGGGAATCATTAAACATCCTGGGACCCCAGTTCTGCTTCATATTACACTTGCCCAAAAGTAGTTTCCACAGAGAAACATCTAGACAGTGCACCATTGTAGGCTGCAGATCTCTGAAAAGGCATGGTGCACTGAATATTAACACCATTTCACACATTCCCAAGATGTATGCAATTACCTCAGGGAGAGGAGCAGGGAATGTGAGGTCTCAAGGGCTTAGATAATGACATAAAATAAATTGCAACGATTACCCATGTATTTTTCCAAGAGACATATTATTTAAAACCTGTCTAGGCTTTTGAGAATGAAAGACAGAGGAATGTCCACTTTATGAAATTGCTATTAATGTGTGACCTAGAGTTGAAGACAAGGTTAATTATGGGTTTTTAACAGAAGCATCATTCTGGTTTAATATCAGTACCCAGGCCTTAAATATTGAAGTAAGTCACATTTTTCAGGGACAATTGCCTTTGAATGAAGAATGGCGGGGCTCTGATCTCTGCTGACCCTACTGACTCCCACTGCGTAATCCATAGCAACAGCGTTGCTACAGCAACCAGGGAACACGTCGTAAAATAGGATAAGACCATGAAATCTGATGTCATACTTCCATGAGATGCAAAATTGCAAATAGCTTCCTAAAGCAGATTTATTAAATGATTGATATATTGTATAAAAATTATACGGGATCAATCTGAAATGAATAGGGACTGTTGTGCTGCGACAGTATCTAAATAACTGGAAGGCAAGTCAATCTTACTGGACACATTAGTGTTCTGCTCAAATGTTTGACGTTTAAGACAATTATCCTCAAATCATGTGTATCTTTCCTTAATGTTTTTGTTCTCTTGAGCTTTTTTCTCTCATATGGATGTAGCAGGCAATCAGGAATCTAATCCCATGCAGTTATTCCTAAATTAAATGGAAAAGAAGTTAAAATTGTGTTCAGTGTTGTGTGAATGAGAGGGAATTTTTCAGGACACTGTATACAGAGTTTAATTTTTCTATGTCTACAACTTGATTTTTCCTTGTGTTACTGTACATTCATCCAACCAATATTTAATTGGCATGGATGTTTACAAACATAACAGATAAGCTGGTAATATTAAATTTTACTTTCTGACAAAGGAAAAATATTTTTGACCACAATATGCTTCAGAACAAAAGCATAAATAACATGTCATAGCTTTAATTATAAATATAAAACACTAAGTAATAAAATACAACACCACAGAGGCTCAGTAATTTTTAAAAGGCTATGTTTTATCAAAAGCACAATGAAACAATCCGAGAACAAAAGTTCTATTCACTAGAAAAAAAAGTTCTTGCTGCTCAACCCTCAAAACGTTTGTTAATTAATATAACTTTGCAGCAAGCCTAAGTATGTCTCACTGAATGGATGGATTGTGCTATACATATTGTAATAGGCTCAGGAGCCACGTAGCACAATGCAGAAAATTTTTCTGAAGGATCAGATCTTACACTAATAAATTTCACACTTTTTTTCCCCTGTGTTTAATAATAATCAAAATAATAATTTTAGAAGAAGCTATAAAACCCTTACATTGTATGCAACCACAGATTTCTATACCATAAAGCTCAATTTCTGCCAAAGAACAGATGGTGATTTACCTATTTCCCCACGCAGGATGTCTGATGGCTCCTGTAATTTGATATTCTTTTGTTAGTATAGCTAGTCAACGAGGAGTGTCTTTCTCTGAAAGTTTTGCCTGTATATTAATAGCTCATGATGCTATACTCTACTGAACATATTATGCTGTAGACGTGCTGCCTCCACAGGAGATTTTAAAAGTACGTTCGTCCAAAATATTAAACTTACTAACATCATCTTTAAAGATGACACACTAAAATTGATCATGCATTTGTAGAAGTACTTTTGTTTTTAATCAACTGACATTCATATTTATGGCTCCTGAAAACAAAACAGTATAGTATTTTCTTTCTCAGCTAAAAGCTAAAAAAAACCCTTCCGCAGAACGTTATTTAAAAAAAATACTTTCTACTTAAGAAGCTCTAAGAGGAGTTTCACTGGAAACACAGATTATCTTTGTAAACTAATTGAAAGAAGTCAGCAAAATAATTTGATTTTCTGCCTGAAATTCTGCTGCTGACACCAGATTTAAGCTGGTTGTGAAATCTGTCTGCAGACTCAGGGGCATAGAGTTGAATATATAATATACATATTTTTTTCCTTTTTCTTTTTTTTCTCAAAAAAAAAGAGTAAGATATTCATAGTCTTAGTTTCCCTACCAAATTATACAATTACGTGCACTAGTCAGTAATATGGGAAAATCTTCTGGCGGATCTGTTTACAGAAAAAAAGAATTTTCTGTGTCCATTACATCTAATTACAACAATACTTCTTTCAGTAGGGTCAGTTTCAGAGTTAAAATAGAAAAGCCCTCAACAGTCTCTTTTCTTCACTTTGACTCTACATTTCTATAGGGTCTAGACACATTTTAGCTGGGTAAAAAATTGTGTTAGTCTGAACTTGCTATATTGTTGGAAAAGTAGGAAGTTCCTTTTAAATTTATATGGGGGGCGGTGTTAATAGTGCTTTATTTTGGAGCATCCTCTTCCACTGCAGAAATGACAGTGAGTAAATCTTGCATCTCATTTGTGAAGGATGTCACTGAAGGTGTTGATGTGTCAAGTGGTCAATAACAGCTGTTCTGACCTGTGAGGCAGGTGTGATATGAGCCATGATCCCTAACCTCAGGTGGTTATCAACTCCTGACTGCAGGATTGTCACTCTCCATGGTGCACCCTATAGAGAGGGTCCTCTGACCACCCTAAACTTGGGGTCCTATTGGCATGTATGTCAGCAGCTTCCCTGCTCATGCATGTGGGGTTTTTTCTGAAGGAAAGGACACTTCCAACTAAAATATAGCTACAAAGAGGATGATTTAAACATTTGGCTAGATCCTTTCTTTTATGGACTTTCAGTTCAAAAGAGCTTTTAGCTTTTTTGTTTCCTCAACTGAGATAGTGAGACATGCTTGAACAGCCTTCATTTCCCTTTAAAGCATATAAGATTGTGATTTCAGTCTTCCAAGCTCAACCATCTACTGTTCACTTCAGTTATCTTCCCCTACTTCAGATTTTCCTGCCATTCTGATGGGATTTACTCACCCATTTTGCTTTATCATATCCCTGGATACACACATATGTACATGCACTCATGCAGGACAGACTCCCATACCAGGGACTCAGAGGCTGCAGGAACACCCAAAATAAGAAAAACCTCCCACATCTGGTTCTTCCAAATGCAGGTCAGAGTCTGATGATCTACTGCTTCTTGCTACTGATGCAATTAGTCTGCAACCAGTAACTCATAAGCTTTATTTTCTTCACCTGTAATAAAATGAGTCACAAAATGTCCCATAGGGTTAAACTATTTTCAGTGGATATAGTTTATTTTATGGATGATTTTTTTGTCCATACAATTTTCTCTGTTTTCACAGAGGTCCCCTTCCCTGTTATGAGTAGTATTCTGTGTGAAAAGCAAGCAAAACTAATTGTTATGTCTATTCCCCTTATGTTTCCTGCTCTGCTGGCATCAGGAGGAATTTTGCCATTAAGCCTAGAGGATGTTAGATCCATCCCTAAACAGGCTCACGTAGTCCTGTAACATCGTTTCCTCTTGTTTTCAACAGCGTACCTTGATTTTTCTATTAATGTCCATCCAAAACATCAAAGACTCGTTGAGTCAAGGCAGGTTACAGCTTAAAAGGACATAATCCCCACCAGCAAATTTAAGGCTGAAGCTATGACCTACTTCAGCTAATAAACAAAATAGGCTTCACAGGTGTCAGAATTCCACTCCAATCAACCACTAATCTTTGTTTTGCAAGAGTGAAATAACAACAAAAGCAATTTATTTATAAAATGATAAGTTGACTCTTGCTAATTTTTTTTTAAAACAAGAGACTTCTGTAGGTGTTTTTGAGTGTATTTTTAGTCATGGATTTTTAATTCTTCACATATGTGAGACAGTGAGCGAATATTTATATTATTTGATTGTTTTATCTACTTTCCAGGCTCAATTATTTTATCAGCTGAAAAGCTGGAAAATATTCTTATGACCAAATAGCTTCATGTTCACCATTCATTTTATTTCCTTTTTTTTGCCAGTCCCCAAAGATACCTTTCTAATTCTGATAATGTTGATAGAAGGAGCTGGAAACATTTACCTTAAGTTATCTAATAATTCTATTCATTCAGATATATAAACCGCTTGCCAATAAACTAGCATAATAAATATAGCTGATGCTGAATAGTTCTCTTGTGCAGATAGATCATAATCTTTTTTTATACGTTCTGTATTTTCATAGGTATATATATCTTAGTTTTGTATGTAAGCGTTGGTTCTGTGAAGAAAAAATCATAAATAAATCAGGTTCCTGTTAAACTGTAAGATCTTTAGAGCTGACATTTCTGTTTTAATCTGTGAGGGAGGATGCTAGTACACCAATGATAAATAATTATCATCTCCAGTTTTCTTGCATTTTCCATATTTTGTAACATGTTCTTATCAAATAGGCTTGCAGGATCAGAGTGAGTCTTTATCTTGCAGCCTATGTAAGTAACTGATTTTTTGCAAGCAATTTTTGTGGCAATTAAATTTTGATGGTCTGTCAGACATGTGCAGTCAGTAATGTAATTGAGTCTAATTTAAAAAATAATAATTTTTGCTGTACAAGTAGCCAAAGAAAACAAAGAAAGGGGACAAAGGGTTAAAATCTGAGCCAACTGCCTTTCCTCAGGAAAAGCCTGTAGTTGAGACAAGGGGAAATCATATATGAGAATCATTTTCTCACTATATATAAATAAAGAGAAACTTGACTGTGAAAATATTAGCCATGAGGTTGTTTCTGACAGATATCCTTACATCTTGATTCCATCAAAGTCCAATGTAATGTTTTTGAACTCTACCTCATTTCAATATATATTTACTCAGAGACAGGGGAGAATGACAGAAAAATGTTATACCCAGAGTTTTTATTATCATTTTAGAGTACAGAATATGCAGATAACCATCATCCAAATCATTACCCAATAGTGCCGGGCAAGTAGCAATCACAAGATTTAATACGTGCACAAATGTTTCACATTAAAACCTGATAGATTGTATAGTACCTCCCACTAAAAGGAAAAGGAGGAGAAAAGAATAATAAAAAGACATGGAGGGAGCTACAAATTGTATGCTTTTGTTTGCTCTTGATTGCCCCTTTATACCCATAGGGACTCTGCTCCTCTTCAAGAGGCTGCTATTCCTTGTGACAGTGTGTGGCAGAAGAGACGGTCATTGCTCCCACTTGAGGTGACTGGGATTTTGTTCTTCCACATTTCTTTGTTCTGCATTTATATGGTTTCACTTCAGGTATAGTACCCTGAAACAGGAATAAGGAAGCATTTTTCTTCACAGGCTACACAAATGCTTGTACATAAAATGTGTACAAGCGCTTTTACTCCTCAGCTTCTGCAGCTGTTCTGTGCTGTTTTCCTGTGGAAAAACCTCAATATGTTTTAGTTATTCCTGTCTGAGTTTGCCCTGAAAAAGATGTGCCTCAATTAACACAGATCTACATGACTCCTGCCATATTTTGTCACATGCCTCACTTACAAAATCAAGAGTTCCCCACGTCCCCTTAGCACACATGGCTCTTGGGGAAGGAGCTGGTTTGTGTCTCAGGCAACTGAAGCCCCTCACTGCTTGGGAGACCCTGGCAGGCAGTGGGTCTGAGGGACTACTTCAACAGGAGCTGGTGCTGCTGGCCTTTATCCTCTTCTCTGCCTTTGCAACACCTCAAAGTGGAGATTTGGCTACTGATAGGTACTGTGAGAAGATTTCTGACGTTTCCCACTGAAATTTTACTGTTACAAAAAAGAAACCTCTCCTCCATTCTGGTGAGGTCCCTGAATTTGCCTTTGCCTTCTCAGGATCCTCAAGGTCAATGATTATGCTCTTCATCTATTCATCTCCATTGTTCCTTAAATGGCAGGCTACACGTGAAATCCCACAAATACATGCTTTCAAAAATAGTCTGGGTAGGTCTTCCCCACTTTTTTTTGTGTGATTGGTTGGTTGCGGTTGTTTATTTTCAGTGAAGTTAAAAATACAACCATAAGTATGATGTTTAAGGAGAAAAAAATCTGCTGTTGGGAAAAAGGAGGGGGAAAAAAGTCAGAAGAGTATCCAATTTTTTGTTCCAGAAGGATCTTATGAAGATGACCAACTTAGAATCATAGAATTATTAAGGTTGGAAACGACCTCTAAGATCAAGTCCAACCATCAACCCAAGACCACTAAACCATGTTGTGAAGTGCCACATCTATATCTTTTTCAGGGATGGTGATTCCACCACTTCCCTGGGCAGTCTGTTCCAACATTTCACCACTCATTCAATAAAGAAATTTTTCCTAATATCCAATCTAAACCTCCCCTGGTGCAACCTGAGGCTGTTTTCTCTCATTCTATTGCTAGTAACTCAGGAGAAGAAACCAACATCCACCTTATTACAACCTCCTTTCAGGAGGTTCACCTAACATGGGCAGAAGCAGGTTAATTTTTTTTTTTTAAAACATAAAAAGTACATCTGGTTCACAGTGAGCTCCATATGCTGTTTACGAAAATCTTGTCGCATTCACCTGAAACTCATTTTTAATAGCTGTGAAACAGAGCTTAAAGAAACATCATTGATTAATATGGTACAAACTGATAGAACAATCACCATTCACTTTAAGCATTCACTAATCGCTATTTCAGATATTCAATAGGGGTCTGGAAGAGACAAAATTAAGAGATGCTGAAGATACTGATTTATATCTCTAGGGATTCCTCGGATACTCCATTAGGCTTTCTGAGATACAAAGAAAGGAAAAAAAAAAAAAATAATCCCACCCATTCAAACACTATAACCAGGAAACAATCTCACAACCAGAAGTTAAAAATGAACCTGCTATTGAGGTTTGGCTGCCCAAAGGGATTTGCAAATATCCAAGAAGACAGAAATATTTTTATCATCCTCAAAATGAAGTCAGAAAAGCCATTGTTAATCAGGAGGTAATGTAATTCCAGACACTCTCCTTAGAATACTTACACTACTACTATGTTTAACAGTGATGTATGATTTTGATTAGCCCGAATTCGTGCAACCATCCTGAGTTTAAATGGTTTGATTTTTAAAGGATGGAACTGAGGCATTTGAAACCACTCATTCAAAAATCTCAATTTTCTAGCATATACAGCAATACCTTTAAAAAGTGAAGTTCTGCTATCAGTTATCTGAGACTGCTTCCTAATTATCTCACTATTCCTAGGACAAGGTTGCTCAGAAGTGAGTTCCCTGAAGCACAGAGCTATCTGGACTAACTTAACCTAGTTAGCTCAGACATCATTACCTCTCCAGTAGCAGCAGTCTGAGCTAATTTCTCCACCTCAGCAGAGCAAATTGCTCTGACTTTGGCAGAGATAGTCTTAGAATAAGAAATTGCCAGTTTCTGTAGGCACAGTGTACAACCTCCTCTTAAAGTTAGCTTTTAACGTGGGCACAGTGTATCATCATTAGCATTTGTGTAACATACTGGGGATTTTTCAAGTGGTGACACATTTTCAGGTATGCAATAATACTTCTCTTTGCCCATGAAGGGACGAAATGGTGAAGCAAAACTGAACATTTACAAATGTTATCATTCATGGTACTGAAGGATCAAGTAGCAGAACTAAAGGGACAAGCAGATGCACTTAGAAAAAATCAATGCATGTGAGATGTTTCTTTGATGACACACGCCTAGTTTTAGACTCCAAAGAGGTGACTGGAGAGGGAGGCCAGCTGCAGCGATGGAAAAGATGAGTGAAACTGAGATAAAGCATAAGAGAAACAGGATAACACAAAAGATAATGATCAAGTAATTGTGAAGACTGATATTAAGAGAGGAAGGAAGCACAGCAAAAACAGTGAAAGCAGTAACACTGTCTAATATATCAAGTACTGGCTATCATAGACGATGAATCACAATTTTTAATACAACGTAAGTGATAAAACAACGTAACCCAGGCTGGGATATTTTTCACTAGTGGCAAAATGAAAGCATAGAATGGAACACTGAGAAAGAGAGAGGCAATCCGTGGAAGAAAATACATGGAAGCAAAAATATTGTGAATTTTTTTTCTTTTAATTAAAGTTCATCTTTATTCTTTTGTCTCCACCAGCAGTAGTTGTTGCTTATTGCTGAATTTTATTTTCTTTATGTTTTTTATGATTATTATTATTACAAAGCTATGTTCAGTTAATAGCTGCTTTTTTTTTACAGACACACTGCTGCTAGGAAGCATTTAATAAAGACTGCTGTTGATAGTAGGTACCCTCACTATCAAATTTACCCCTCAGGTGTCAGCCTTCCGTTAGTGAGCAGGACTGCACAACCTCAGCCTGACTAGCCTGACCAGGTAAACGCTCTCTCCTGTGTGACACAAGATTCCCATCTGGACACAAGGATGTATGACAGAATCACAGAATCACAGAATCACAGGATGTTAGGGGTTGGAAGGGACCTCTAAAGATCATCTAGTCCAGCCCCCCTGCCAGAGCAGGATCACCTACAGTAGATCGCACAGGAACATGTCCAGGCAGGTTTTGAATGTCTCCAGAGAAGGAGATTCCACAACCTCCCTGGGCATCCTGTGCCAGTGCTCTGTCATCCTCACAGTGAAAAAGCTTTTCCTAATATTTTTGACACACCTTCATGGCAGATTTCAGTCAGTAAAAGTGAAGGGAGAGGTACTCGAGGAATAAGTAGAAGACACGTCAGGGAGAAGAGCCTGTTCCACAAAGCCACAGTCAGGGAATATGTCTTCTAGTGGGAGTCCTGTTCACACAGTTCCTGATGGGAAGACACTCCATCTGTATTTGCTCCCAACACCACTAACCCTCAGTGCCTTCAGCATGACAGCGCAACTGCTGTGAATCATTGCACCAGCTACAAAGTGCAGAGCGTGATTGAACTGTTTGCTCAAAACATGAGATGTGAAAGGTGCACCAAGACTCTTTTTTCTGTTATCCCTCTTAGGGAACTTCCAGAACAGTATGATCTTTATAGATGGGATGGGCCTTGCATTGCAGGGGAGGAAGGGTGGATCATAAGAAAATTTCCGCTTCCAGCTTAAGCTCTGATTCAAAACTTTGTCTCCAGCACAGATCTCAACTTCATCATTATGCAAAGAGCTGTAATTAAATGCATCAGAAGCCAGATCCCTCTATATAGACTTATATAAAAAATACCATATCTCCCATGAATCAATTTTACTGAATTTTTGATTGAGATATAGAACAGGAAATGTTGACATGTAGCATGAGAATGTTTGCGTTCTCAGCAAACAAGTTGTTTATTGTCAGCTGAAAGTAAAAAAAAAAGGTTACACATAGGTAAGGTTTTTGTCCTGTAATACTAAGCATGCAGGTGTCAGTTGATTTTTCTGAAATTTCTAAATGTATTAATTGAATTGCACGTATTGAAACTACTGGATAATTTGGTCCCCCACACCATACAAATTAAGCTTAACCATTGCTTTACTTAAAGGGCACCTACGGGAAAGATAGAGAGGGTCTTAGAAGTGAAGTGATAGGATGAGGAATAATGTTTTTTAACTGAAAGAGGGTACATTTAGGTTAGACTCTTCTTAGGAAGAAATTCTTTGCTGTGGTGAGACACTCAAACAGGTTGCCCCGAAAGTGTTCCAGGACAGGCTGGATGGGGCTCTGAGCAACCTGATCTAGTGGGAGGTGTCCCTGCCCATGGCAGGGGGGGTGGAATCCAATGATCTTTAAGGTCCCTTCCAACCCAAACCATTCTCTGATTCTGTGATTACCATGGGCTTCACTCACTGCAAGCTGCAGTGAGTGATAGTTTAAATTGTTAGAAAGTACAGCCAAAGCTGCAAGTTTTCCAGCTGAAAAGAACTTTATTTTAATAGTTAAAACTCACACCTGTTCAGAGGACCATGCCAGGACCTTAAAATGAATTTAAGCCCTCATAATATTGTTATAAATTTAGGCAATAACTTATCACATGAGCCTTGATCTGACTCTAGACCCAGGAATGAATTTCACCTGTGGTGAGTGTTGTATGAAGTGAAAATAATGTATGAGAAAGATTCCACAGAACTAAGCAAGTTGATAAGTTAAACAAGAGGATTGGCACAGAGCCTGCTAGGATTGGTCATATTAGATAAACAATGTGAGAAAAGTAATCCGAGAAATTTTAAAAGCCATTCTGAATCCTTACCTAGAAACAAAGAAGAGATATACTACATTTTCTTTGTGTTCAACAAGGAGTGAGGATATCATTCTCCCATTCATGCCTTTGTTGAGGTTCAGTACATTTGAAAACAAACTGAATTAAAGCCAGAGGAAAATCTGAGCTCTAGAGATACAAACCAAACCAGTGATAAAGGAAAAGACTGTAAAATAGGATAAATATTAAATACTATTTTCCACCAATTAACATCATAACAGATACAGCTCTAATAGGATTAGAAAAATATAGTTTAACATGGTATCTCTGTGATACAGAGCATAAAAAAATAAGGGCTATAGCTGAAGAAAACTAAAAATGTTGAGTTGTATGAACCAACCATTTAGATTAATATCCATCAAAACAACAACTATTGAATGCAGACAGTAAAAATCTAGTAGCAGATATCTAAAACCAACTTGAAAAGGCTTCATTGATCAAATATTCAAGCTGTAAGGCTGCTATTTCATACTGTGTCTGTCCTGCCAACTTCTGCAGGGATTTATCTGTTTACATAACACGAATACTTCATGTCTTTATGCACCTGGCCACACAAACTACACATCCAAATGCAGGTTGTACATTCATCTTCAAGCTTTTGCATGTGATTGGTGCCTGTAACAAATAAGTGGATCTGAAGTAAAGGCTAAATGAATTATCATATTTATCTGGGCCTCTCAGCTGTTACTAGGCCTTCCACAGGCTAGCACTGTTCTTAGAAAGGCATATTTCAAAGCAGAGGTTAGGGATTTTATATATAGAGAAATAATCAAGTAATCAATTCATTTGCTAAGGTAATAGAGACACTTTATCTTTAGAAGTCAGTACAGAGGCAACATGGTTCATAAAATCCCTTATGAAATTCAGGAATATTGAGAGTTTTCTTTAAAACTTTATCTTTCAGTGGGAAATGTAATTTAACTTAACAAGGTAATATATATGTTTTTCAGTGACCTTCCTTTTGTTTTACTGTGACATTAGATATTCTGACATAAGACTAGAGCCAAGTAGAATAGAAAGCATCTGGGAGCTCTTGGTAGAAAATCAGCAGATTTTGGAACTCGGGTTCACATTTGCAGGTACTCAAATATGGATTTCACTTCAGGAAATACAGCATACAATTACAACATAACTGTCCAAACATTACTCCTGTATGGCAACCATATTTCATTCCCCTATTATGCATGATTTCTGAAACTAGTTTCAAAGCTGTGCTCTAGAAATGGCTTCATTCCAAGTCATTGTGTGTTGGATATTACTGAATATAATGAAGCCCAGTTACTGTTGAATATGAAATGGCTGTTACTCATGTATTTGCTGTGCTAGTGACAACCTTACCCTAAATTTGGGGTTAACCAAAGAAAAACTCGGTGTGCAATGCAAGAAAAAGCTGAGCTAATTAATTATCCAAAGCTTATGTTATCAGCACTGATAATAAAATGCCTCTATTCACATTTATAGAGGCTCCATCTTACTGTTTAAAGCAATATTTTGAGGGTGTAATTGTAGTAGTGTTCACCAGATAGAACCAGAGTCATCCTTCATCCTGCTGTACTGAAGCAAAACTTGTAAAAAAGAGCTCTAACCGGGAAAAATGTGACACAAGCTATCATAGAAAAAGTGTACAGACTTTCTGCAGAGTAAGAGTGTATAACATGAAAAAATTACAATAGGCTACCTGGTTTTACTTGTTTTTAAATATTCTGTATGATTTCTATAAGCAGCTGTTGTTCCGAAAAGAAACAGTTGTGACATATTATCCACCTTTTCCCCCCAAGATCTAATGTAATACATTTTAATTATATATAAGCATGTGAAGACTACAGGAGTATGGACATGAAAGTTCATACTGTGGCACATACCTGCGTACACATTATTTTTGGGAGCAGCTCAGTACACCTGGAAGCGAATGATAAGGACTAATTTGCGGGTTCTAATTTCCATCTAATGCGAGGCTAAACCAATAAATAAATGAAACATAAGTTGAGGTAAAATTAAGTACACACTTCCTGAACCAAGCTGTCTTTTCCTCTCCGGCAAACCATAGTGCTCCACAGGGATAACAGTAGTAAACTCTTTCAGAAATGTGCAATGGATAAAAGGGGCTGAGTCAATATTTCTGAATGTTAGTGTTTAACTTGATTTCACTGTATGCCACAGGAGCTTACTGAATTTAAATATGACTTTGCACCAGAAAAATTAAAGGTTTTAAATCTTCCAAGTAAAACTTTCTGTAGTTCTCCTAAAGGAATCCCATTGTCATTATTATTGTTTTTTGACAGGCCCACTGTGTGGAACAGACTTACCATTTCATTACTCAGGGACATTAAATTGCTCAGCAGAGTGAGTGCATTCCCCTCTTGGTGTGTTGAGTCATGCAGCATCTATGCAGGGTTTGCAAAATTCCTTTATCTCCTGTAACCTCTGTGACCCACCCTAGTGACTGACTGGCACCTTCGCTGTGTGGGGTGAGGATATCTCCAGGCTTTCACTTTGAGGAGCTTTTGTAAACTGTTCTTTTAAAAGCCGAACAAGGCCCTCACAATTATGAAGTAATCCAGAAACCTTTTCTGCCTGTCTAAGTTCTTGCACAAGAGTCTAGTGTCAATGAACTCATGTGCCTAAATGAGGTCTATTACAAAAAGAGATAAAGATTACAATTGTAGGGTTTAAGCAGACCTGTGATTATCTGAATTGAATCTGACACAGATGTGCTCCATGCTAAAAGTTGCAGTGGCCACTGGAAGATTACTAAACCCTGGCAATTTAACAAACATTTTCATTTTAATTGTGTCAAAAAGGATGACCCAATTCAAATCTTCCCATTTCCATCATCTGGGTTGGAAACATCAGCTGATAATGTTGTCAGTAAAATCAGCTGTCCTAGCCACAAAACTGATAGCCCTGGGCAGTGGTGGCTTCTTTCAATTAGCATTTTCCCTCGCAAAGTTGGCCCATGCGTAAATTGGCACGAACACTCATGAGCTAAAACAGATGAGACTGAACAGACAAATAAGTGAGAAGAGATGGTATTTATCCTGACCAGCCTGCAAAAATAAACTGAAAAAAAATTGGCAGATATTTTTTTTAAAGGAAACAGAAGTACAACAATCTGTCTAATAATTTTGCCTCAGGTAATGGGTATATGCACAAAGGTGTGGTCTTGATTAGTTTGGCCCTGTTTTTTTTGAAATAAGTATTTAAATACAAACCTAAAGAGGAAAAGTTATACATCATAATCTAATTTTTGGCTGTGTATGAAAGATGCAAGTTTAAAGTATGAGACACATGAAATTACTGATTTTTCACTCTGTTCTTTCATTTATATCCTTCTGAAATCACACAATATTTACAGTATGAGTATACCTAAAAAATTAAGAGACAAAGGAAAGTGGTTCTGTGCCTATCCACAGTATTGCTTTAAGAGAAATAAGAGATATTATGCAAAATAGATTAACAAAAAACAGCAGCCACAATCCTGTAAGAGCAAGGTAATGTAAGTTACAGCCACAAAGCACTGAAGGGCTTTTGAATCACATGATTAGTCTTGCGGTAATTTATATCTGTTTTCTTGAAATAATGTGGCATGAATGCATAGTATTGTGACATTTTTGGTAAAAAAAAAAAAATCTGGCAAACATAATAACTAAAATGTAATAGAATAACAACAACAACAAAAAGAAATATTGATCTGTTCTATACCAGATGTATATGCTACTACTAAATGAGTAAGAAATCAAACACAGCCAATAGGATAGTACTATTGACATTTCCGATTAGTCAAGACCAGATTTCAATATCTTTGTGCCGCAACCCCGTGAACAGCCATGCTGACTTCAAGCTGCTTGTACAGGAAATAAGGAACTAAGAGGACACAAGGTGGATTTCTACAGAGCATCACTCCTTGCCTACCAGCATCCTCCTCTGCATCTCTGCTGCTGGATCTGTACAATGTTGCCCTCGTTTACCAAATCCATCCTGCATCCCAGTCTCCCTGCCTGTCCTTCCCTGGAAATACCTCCCCCTGGCACTCCCAGCTCTTCAAACTCCTGATCGCCTGATGAAACTGTTCCTTGCCCCAGCATTGCACTATGATAACTGATGATGAAACAGTCATCAGGAATGACTGTTTTTCTGGATGCTGTTTCCTGAGGTCAGCATTGATGGAAAAATCAAAGTGATTTTCATGACATTTCTTATTACCTATAAATACAAATTTGCAGGTCTGAGATTAATCACAAGTTATTTCACTGCAAAAGAGGATTTTTAGGCTTGGTGATTTTGCTGTTGTGGTGTTTTTTTTTTCAAATAGCTATCAAAAGGGCACTTAGAATATGGACATCTTCCTTAGCTACTCAGTAGCATTTTGTGTTGTATTTCCAAGACATATTTGCACTTAAAATGGCAGAGTGCTTTTCCTTATTTTATTAGTCATTATACTCCTGGCATTTTCCTCCTGAACATTCTTTTCTAAAAGTTTCCTCAAAGGCAGCCAAGTATGCAAGTTCCCTTTTATTTCTTAATTCCAAAAGGGAATATGGTAAGTGCCTGCTCTGCTTTTTATTAATGCATAGTTTACAGTGGAGATAGTCCACATGATCCAAGGAATAAAAACACCCACTTCGTGCAGGTGTGTGGGCATGGCTTAGTTTCACTGCATTGCCAGAAATCTAACACAAGCCTTGAGATTTATGCTTATGAGATAGATACGCAGTCCTTCAAACGATTTTGCATCTAATATATCACTAATTTATAAAAGTGTATAAATAAACAAAAAAAGATGGCATTTGCCACTTAGTACAGCTTTTGAAGAGCCTTGATGCTGTAATGATTTAACTGGCTTAACAACAAGAAGATAATGCCTAGTATGCAGTTGTTAACATTTTTTATAAAACTCTAACCCAATCTTTTTTTGCTCAGTGGCAGAAGACATATTCTCAGGTTTTCACACAAAATCTCTAAGCAGTTATCCAAGATCTGCAGGTTTTTTCCTCCAGGGTTCTTCTTCCTTCTGTTTGCTATTCTACTTGGCTCTGTTCTTATGTGTTAACGTGAGGTGCCATTCTAAAACAAAAAATTTAATCAAAAGCATATACATTTGCTGATGTGACTGTATACCTAACACAGCAGCTGCTGGAGCAGGCTTTAAAGGAAAAACACAACATTCTTTAATACCTCAAGCATCTACCGCACTGGAGGATGCGCATGCCTCATTGTTGCATCTCAGAAACAAATTCTCTATATCCTGACGTAATGAGAGAATACAAAGGGGTGGAGTGGGGGGGAGGGGAGAAAGGTGATTAATACCTGCTTATTTCCTCATCAGATGTGGTCCCTGCATGTTGCTGTCTCTCCATCTACTCCTGGGCACCTGCTGCTTTGGGAGGGGTTATTTGCTCAGGTGTGCAAGCACAGGGAGCCAGCTCAGGCCACAAGGTGCTCTCGCTTTTTTTTCATCTGGCTCTGTGCCTTACCTAGTATTATTAGAATACTAGAAATATTAGAATACTAGAATATTAGCCTTGGGTTGCTTAAATGCAGCTTTACCGTTTCTGGACAATGGTTCCAAGTATTCATGCCACATGATACCTGACCTAACAAGTATGGCCAGGTCTGTGTTGCTTCTGTGGAGGCATACCTGTGCGTACATCATGGCTGTACTCATGTTTGACTGTACCTACTGAGGTCTCACACCAAGGTTTCTTTTCACCTCACCAGATCTGACCTTGTGAGTGCATGGCACACAGAAAGAAGGAGAGACTGCTGATTGCCAGAAGCCAGTATTGTTAATAGAAACCTTATCTCCTGATTCACAATGCGGCATAGTAGTCTTTTGACACTACTTTCTCTCAACTTCAAAGGAAAGTGTTGGAAAGACAACTTCAACCCACTCATTTTAATATATTTTAATCTTGTGTCTTACTTTGTCGTAGTTACTTAAACTTACTCCATAAGTCCTCCCATTGATGTTATTAAAATGTCAGCATACAGTGATCAGGCTACTTTGAAGATCCCTCGTGAAAAAAGATGGAGTGATTTTTATCTCTGTAAATTTTACCATCTCATAGAGATAAAAAGCTTCTTCAAACAAATGCTCAATAAGAAAGGTATCATAAGAAATTATGTGGGCAGATAATTACGTTTATTTATTATTATTATTATTGCCTTTTCCTATTCCTAAACTACTGCCTTTAAAGACGGACAAATAATTCCTCCCTTACACATGTCAAATAATCTTCATGTTAAAGGATACCTAAAATACAAGTTCATACAATACAAGAAGCATCGCAAACAATACATGACCAAGAGTTTTGGCTCACAAAAGAAGTGAGTATCTGGATATCACAAGGAGTGCCTGCAGAGAAGCAGGCCTTGGTAGGGTGCAGAGTGATGTGTGGGAGCTCACCAGACAACTGGGGAAAGGTTTTTCACATAAGATGCGTGTGTAGCAGTACATAACTGCAGGACGTTTTTTAGTAACTCTCCTCCATCTTCTGTTGTTTACAATTCTCTATTGCTATATCACATTTCTCATCAGGCTGCAGTACTTCTGAGACAGGGCTTGTGTCTGGCTGATTTGTCTCTAAGGCAGCTGAGATAGTACAGGGGTGTCATAAGCACACATTTTTAATCCTCTCGTCTCCCTACTCATATTCTCATCTCTGTTTATTAACTACCACTCCTTAGAAATTATGGTCTTGAAGGTGTGCCACTTGCCTGTTTCTCTGAGGTGTTACATTCTGCCTTCAATTCCAGCAACTAAATTAAGTCAATGGCACCCAGCTTCTCTCTCTAGGCTTTCACCTGCTGCTTCAAGGCAGAAAAAAAAGAGCAGTTCTCCCCAGTCTGCAGCTGTAGGCTAATTATCTCTGGTCTGTCAGCAGAAAATTTAAAGAAATACACACTTTTGCTCTTTTTTTCTTTTCTTTCAAGTAAACCACGGGCCAAGTGTTCTCCATTTAATTTTCAATTTAACTCCACTGACTTCAGAGCCTGTACATAATAGCTGAATTTAGCTGGGTAGATTATGATCCACCTAGTTCTTCTCCCCAGGCATTAGATGGGGAATTCACACACCACATTTGGGTCTCTGGATTCCACTACAGAAGGCAGACATCTAAAATTTAGGTTTGAGCATTGCAATGTCTACAGCTCTTTCTGCATCTGGGGCGTGGAGACCTACATCAGCTGTGCCTAAGGCTGCTTTTCCCTCCCACACTTCTTTGTATTGAAGTTTCCTGCCCCACCTTAACAAATAAATGAATGAAGGGGATTAAAGTCACGGAGTGTCTCTTTCACTCTTTCAGATTATAAATGTTCAAGATGGTGCCTCTGTTTTTAGGTGACTTTTGGCCTCATTTCTAGAGATACAGATTTTTTCTAAGAGCAGGAGTTTGATAAGAATCCTAGACATATTAGCAATATATGAATTTTATTATTCCTCTTCACAGCAGCAGGAAGGAATTAAAAAGACAATTATGTCAACAGGTGACAGCTTCCTTTAATGATCCGTTTATGAAATAATAAGTTAATCCAAAATTTACACCTGTACTATTTGAATACTACTAAAAGAAGCATATGGAGCAATGCTGAATTCCCTGTTGACCTAACAGTAATTTTATTTGTGTGCCATGGGGAATGCACTGCTCATTAATTAGTTTACTCATCCTTAATATTTTTTTTGCATTAGCTTGTAAATAGACATTTCTAGGGTAAATCAATCATTTGTCAAGGATCTGATGGATTGGCCATGTCCTTGTTGGAGAAAATGGTTAACACTGCATTAAACAGCTAAAAATTGTCACCTCTGCTAACAGAAGAGAGATAAGAATCTGTCCAAATCCTGTGGAACTAATTCTAAAATAACAAGACAAACCAGAGAGGGTTTCATACATGTCTTTTCCACCTTGTAGTGGAGAACTGAAAGCGGATGTAGACACCTAAGAAACTAAGCCCATGGAAAAGACATATGGCATGGGATTCATCATGTGATTGCCTGGATGAAAAATACTGAAGACATCTGAAAATGTCATCTGTGAATCTTGACTGTTGGTGGGAACATCTCTCACCCAGAGCTAAGCTTTTTGAAGTGCAAGGGCCTCAGCTGTTTCCTCGACACTTCCTGCTATGCCAGCACTGGCTCTGCCTATTTTAGGATAAAATATATATGTCTTTAACATAAGGGTAGATTTTATTTATTGAACCTTAAACGATGCTTTTCCAACTCTTTGTAATGTCATTGCATTTGATAAATTCAGGGTTATAACTGTTAGAAAATAAAGTCTGCCAAATGCTCCAGTGGAAAGGTATATTCTTCAGTTATTGTACACTTTGCAAAACTGTCCCTGCTGCTTGACCATTCAGTATAAGGAAGCTTGTTCCAGCTCTTAGTGGTAGAAAATGCACAAGTAAGTTGATCTCATAAGATATGTTTACAGCAGTCTTCCTTTCTGCCACTATTCTTGTTGAGAAAAAGAAGGCTATTGATTTCCTGTTATTTATTTTCCACTGATCTAATTTTAAGCCCTTTGTAGTTATACAAACCTCACGGGATCTAAACCCACAGTGCTGAAGGGGCTCAGTAGGTTTTTAAGCAAAGAAAATACGTGTCCAGGCTTGTTGAAGCTTTTAAAATGCCATCTTAAAATCAGCGTAGAGGAGTCGGCACCAGCTCAGCCACTGAACCTAGAAAGCAGCACTTTGAAAAGAGCACTTTATTGTTCAAGTAGTCTAAAAGTGTGTTTTTAAACATCTGGAGCTATGAAAGCTGTACGGCTGAGACTATTTGTTACGGGAGGAGGCAGGGGATGGCAGGCAGCCGTGGGATCAACAATGTAACACCTGGTTTCTGACCTAAAGTGACTAAGAAACTGAAGATCTCATCATTGGCAGCCACAGCTCCCCTGCAACATGATCTCTTCTATGATGTATTTGTCTCATGCTCTTTTTAGACCTCCTGTAGGCTCTCGCTCCAGAAAACAATCCCTCTGAGTTCTTTCTTTCTTTTCTTGTAGAAACCGGCAGTGATGAGAAACAAAGTAGGAAGTATGGCAAATGGATCTTGCCGGGGGGAGCCCCCCTTTCCCCTTATAATGACCAACCAGCATGCCTGTTGCTCCACTGAAGAAATTCAAGTTTTTTCTTTGAAATCACCAGGCGTCTCCCAGACCTCATGGATTCCCTAATTTTTCCTCCATTTCCATGTTACAGCATTCACTCTTCCTGCTGCAGGGGTCTAACCGCATCAAATGTTTCTCAGCCTGCCAGACAGATTGCTTACAAGCATCGTATATTTGTTTCAGTCCGACGCACTTCCGTACATTTTTTGGTGTAGACGTGTACCAAGTCAGCGGGAATTATGCCTGCATATGCTGGAGCTGAATATGGCCCTAGATTTACTGTGTCATCCAGTGTTTGTAACACAATAGCGTTTGTCAAAGTGCCAGTGTGAAGTGCAAGTGGATTTCAAACAGCTGTAGCACTGCCGTATGCTGCCCTTTGGTTAAGCCATGACTTAAAGTTCAGTTTCCCGTTTAGAGAAAAAATTGACAGATTAATCTTTTTTCAGATCTTCAGAAGCAGGGAGGCTTTTTGTCATGCCTTTCCTCATCTAAATCCTTAAGATGGGTGCTGCCAACACCTCCACCTGTCATTGGACCCAGCGGATGCCTTGATTTCTGAAAAGAATCCCGTCCCTCCTGATGGAGTTCACTGTCTACCATTAATAAAGTGTGTGGGATCCCAGCCCAAGACAAAAGCTCAGAGGAGAGCTTACAAACCCGCGTGTTGCCAGTAAGACCCAATCTGCCACTCAGGACATGTGCCCAGTTGGGACAATTGTAAGGGTCAGAGGCCTCAGATAAGATTTAGGCTGTGTAAACAAGCCTGCAGTCTCTTCTGTGACACAAGCCATGGTCTCTGTATTAAAGGGGAATTTCCTAAATATCAAGTTTGGGGATATCTTTGATCCACCTCTCCTACTGAACAGTGTCTGGATAACAACACTGCACATAGCTGGTGAGGCTGGATGAGAAGGGTTAGAGCCTGACTTCCTAGACCACTAGTTTGTGAATTTTAGTATGCTAGAGGCTCTTCTGAGCAGTAGCTGTTCAGCTACCAAAAATAATAAAACTCCAACAGAAAAGAACAGATTCAAAATACCTGGCAGTGCACTAACCTGAAATCAAATATCCGTATCTCTGTTCTGAGTCATGCTGACCATGTATTTAAACCCAGGACTCCTACGCCCCTGGTGAATGACCTAAACTGGAAAGCGAATGTGTGTTTTTAGAGGTGATGAAGATGACAATGTTATGGCTGTTAGCAGGGACTCTTAATACTTGATAAAGGAGCCTTTGCTCAAACTGCGGTCTGTCTAGAAAAGATAGAGTGAGAAATAAGGTAAATTGTCAGTACAGACATGATTCACATGGTTTGTGAGGAAAAAATTGATTATAAGACCTGTTTGGAAAAGGGGTTTTATGTACCAAATTGGAAGATACAATGAAAGTGTATTCAGAGAAATATTTCCTGTCAATGTATTACAGAAGAAACATCCTGATTTTGCTGTAGAGAAACATAGGTAGAAACTTCTTAAGCTTTGTGACGGCAGCCAAATGTATAATCCTCTCTATCTGGATAGGATGCTTAAGAGGTGCTGAGCAGTTTCAAATCCTACTACCATTAATGCAAGCTTAAAGTTCTTGTAACTATCCAAGAAGTTTTACAGCAACAGTTTTCCACAATGCTGTGGACACAATAATTGGCCATAATGGCATCCAAACTGTTTCATACGTGGTTCCTCCTCAGCTCTTCTAAAATTACAATATAGGAAAAAGCCATGCAATCTCGATTAGAAAACTGTATATATTCCCTGTCTCTTTATTTTTAGCAGAACTAAGGAAGAGTTCAAGATACAGAAAAAAAATCTGCTTGGGGCGTGGAAAATTCACTAAATTGAAATAGACCAAGGAACATAGGTACCATAAGAACGAGATAAATTAATTTTTGTTAAGGTAGAAATATGCTAAGAAGTGATAGAACTTAAGAGCTGATTTCTCTGTCTCAGAAGAAATGAATAGAGAGAGTTTCAAAGGTGGAAGGCTAAAAATTGATCAAAGAAAACACTCTTTTATATGATGTGTGACTGAACTATAAAACTTACTTCCACAGAAAAACACTCGAGCCTAGAATTTAGGAAGATTAAAAAATATCAGAATTTGAACTCTGATTAAGATTGTTCAGAGTTCTGATTTTCATTATTTTTAAGAAAAAAGAGCTTGGTACACTCAAAGATTATGTTTATCTTAACACAGCTGGCAAGTGGCATGATTTTTGCAGGGGCTGTTATTTCTAAGAGTCTTGGAAATATTACTAAATGGATTTTATATTTTACAGTGATTTAATTGCTACCTGATTCATGGCTGTCACATGATTAGTAATCAGGGGTCAAATTCTTCAGGGCACTGAAATCAGTCAACTGCATCAACGAAAAGCTCCCCATCAGGTTTAAGAAATCACATTTGGGTCAAATGCTGTTCTAGGAGCTGGCAATAATGTTAAGTGGAGATTTCAAATAATAAATAGGGAGTGTAAGCCTTCCCAGACCTCCTTCTGTGACCCAGAAACAGTCTCTCCTGAGAAGCTGGTGCCCACCTCCGGGTCTGCCAAAGACGCTGCTGTGATAGTTGCAGCCTCTGTGATTCTTGCCACCTGTGCAGCTTCCAAGGGTTTAATTAAGCTGGACCCTCCTCATCCTTAATTTCTTGCAATGCATGGTTGGCAGAGTGCTCGGCAGCGATACAGCAGATGAGCTAGAGCACACCAAAAGCCCTGGATCAGCCCCCACGTGCCTTCCTTACAACATCAGCCCACTTGCAATGTCCTGGTTTGAGCTAAAACAGAAACAATTCTGTTCAGTGATTTTACTTTTCAGCTCAGCCTCTTCTAAGAGGCTGCACTTTCTGAAGTTAATAGCATGTTTTTGCAGTGTCTGCTACTAGCAGTGATAACGTTCAGTGTTTATAGTTACTACCAAGGACTGGTATGCAGAAAAGCTCTTGCTTATACTTGCTCCTACAGTAACCAAGGTCACTGCTAAGTTGGGTGCTGGGAAGTAAAATGGTCGCAAGGAAGCAAAAATTCGCATGAGCGGGAAGGAGTGGACAGGACAGATGAACCAAATCTGACCAACAAAGTATTCCATTCTATCTGTGTCATACTGAGTATAAATTTGAGGGATCACAAGGGTCAAGCCTTTTCTTCAATGGCCGGCATCCCAGGAGGACTCAATCCATTTTTCTGGCTTTGATCCTAACCTGTGAGTTCCCAAATTCAACTCCTGAATCCGGTTCTTGTCTGCTACTGACTCCAGCATGGGACTTTCCCAGGGTCTGCCTTCCCTGCAGCATCAGCAGTGATTGACACTGGGCGGTTGGGTTCAATACTGGTTTTTTTTATATTTGTATATATTTTAGTATTTTCTTATTTCCTTATTAGTACTGTTATTGTTTTATTAAAGGTGCTTTAGTTTTCTTTTCCAGTCTGTAAGTCTCTCTGCCTTATTCCCTTTTCCCTTCTCTTTGGGAGAGAGGAGGGGTTAATAGAGAGTATCTGCTATTCATATACTGGCCAGCCCAGCTCTAACTCTTGACATCCAAGAAATCTTTTGATTTCCAAACAGTTGCTGTCACAGCCATGTGCAGAAAGCTCAATGGCTGAGTATCATTGCTTGGGGCTTCAGCCCTGCATTTATCACACACTCGGTGCTGCTGTGAGGGCAGGGCAAAACTCCCGTCTTGTACAACACAGAGCAGCTCTTCCCTTTGAGAAAGAAGGATCAAAGCACTGGGGATTGAGGCCTCGCCACCTCCTCTCCGCCTCCCTGCAAAAGCCTGAACAGCCCAGGGTAATCCCTCACTGCTGGCGACTGAAAGAAAAAAAATAAAATCAGTCCTTGTAACTTCTGCAAGCAGGGGTGAGGCCTTTCTGGACCAAGGTGCATTGGTGTTTTCACCCGCCGGTAATGTGACACAACAAAAACATGATGGGAAGATATCTCTCAAAAAATGATGCAAAATAAGTCTTCTAAATCTCATCTGGGTGTTTGTAGGCACTGGTCTATTAATGGTGTCTTGAGTGAGGGGATGCTGTGGAAATGTTGCAAGCAGACAGATACACAAAAAACCAGTAGTGTGGTATAACTTCATAAGTAATAGTTCTGATGCTATCTTTAAAATGTTTAGGCTGGGTGAAAAATCCCAAGGAAAAATGTTTGCTGTTTTAAAACGCAGCACTAGACGGGGGTGGAGGAGAGCTGGCAATAGGGATTTATGTTTCTCCTGCAGGAACAATGTCTCAGTATAAATCCCTTGTATTGTGTGTAATCACATAGGTTACACCTACCAGTGGCCAAAGCATCCAGACTTTAGTTTATCACTGCTTGTGCTAAGAAACTGAAAGGACAAAGCTACGTAAATAAGCCCCAAGCTGGCAGCCACCAGGCTGATGCACTGACAGTAAAACCAATAGTACTTTCTGCTTCTCAGTATTGACCTGACTTAAGGAAACAAAACCAAACCAAATATTGGTTATTGCCAAAAGTCTTTCAAATATGCTCACTCAATTTTGAGCTGCGTGCCAATCACTGTTTCTTAATTCTGATCAAATGATGCCTTTCAAAGTGAACTGGTTATACTTTTCTGGAAAGGGATTTTAATAGATTTCATATTTTTTTTAAGTTACAAGAAACAATACAAAATAATCTGATTTATTTTTAGCTTATTGTACTGATGAATGGAGATGTAAAACCAACCAGACTGAAAAGACCTATATTTAAGTTGTATTTAGGAATTTTACTGCATGCTATTTTCCTTCAGATGCAATTGAATAAATACAAAAGGAAGAGATAAAGCTAGATAAAAATTCAAACTAAGACTGATTGAAAATAAGGGGCTTAGAAGAAAACACACTCTTGGTGCAAGGATTGTTCCTGCGTTCCACCAGAACACTTGTTTTTTTCATAAAAAAGTTGTCAACAACTGAAATCCAGAGACAGTCGTATAAAAGAAGGAAAGCCTAGGGCAACATTTGAAAAGATACTTTCACGGTGAGTAATCAAAGCTTTGTCCAGAACTGAAACTTTATCTGAGAAGATATGAAGCCCCAGAAAGGGCTTTGGGACTGACAGGGCTGGCGTACTGAGCAGGGGATCAGGGCAGGGCATCAGGGCATGTGATAAGCAGGCTGAAGAAAAGCAGCCACCATTCTCTCAACAGTGGAAATTCAAGAGAAGACCTCCAGATCCAGCAGTATGAATCTCTACAGCCTGAACACTGTTTTGAGGCTTGGAAAACTCATGTGTGCTTTGTTGATTATGCACAAAAAGAAAACATAGCACATGATGAAGGAAAGAGTGTAAATCAAAGGCAGCACGCGCAACTATTTTTAACTCTTGCATCATCACTTGGGTTTCCCCAGATCTTGATATTGAAGAGTGATACACAGAGAGTTCTTTTGCATCTTCTTCTGCCTTCTGGCCTCACATCCTCCAGTATTCCTCATGGTGATGAAGGCTAAAATGCCGTTCCTTCTGAATAATTACTACATTGTTTGTGTAATTGTACACTTCAACAGCTGAGATGAAGGGAAACCAAAATGAAGTATTTTAATCAAATTACAAGATTTGGAAATGCTGGGAATGTGGTTTGTGTGGATGAACAGATAATGTAATAACAGTGGACAGCTGACCTCCTGGTTATGCACATGGAATAGAATTATTGAATGCTCGAGTAGGAAGGAATGAGTTTAAATGTTAGAAGAGAGGACAAAAAGACACATTAAAATGTGAACGATTTTTATTACACATTTTCTAGTAATCCAAACTACTTTTAATGAACAGATACAGCAAATTGCTGAGGATGTTCAATAAAATACAAATTACAATTTTTATGGCATTTAATAGCAGTCTCTTACAAAAGCATGTCATTGTTGGTATGATTTTGAGTACAGTCTTCATAATATTCAGAACGACACTCTTAGAAAGCACTGTCTCATAGCTAAGAAGTATAAAAAAATCTGTATGAGTATTGTTTATGCATGTGCAATTCTGAACTGTTAGAAGTAGGATCAGATATCAATCTGAACTATGCTAATTCATATTCACTGAAGGTCTGATCTAGAAGAAACTATTCTCCCATCCTCAATAGATTCCTCATTTTATTAAATTAATTGCACTTCTTCAGCCGCCTAAGCACATGAAACTGTCAATGCACTTAGGAAAGCACAAGTCCTATTCCAGAGTTTATGACAGTTATACACAAGGTTCACTGCTGTTTAGTCCTACAGTTATTCAATTTTTGCAGATTTTTGATCTCTTTTTCACAGGATCCCAGCTTGCAGAAAACACTGAGTTCTGGTCTGAGTTCTCCACCCCACGTAGGCTCCTTCTCCTCTCACTGCCTAGCAGAACAACCTGGCTTCATCTCCACACCTGCTTGAAATAGCAGCCAACACTTCATTAACAACACATCAAATACTGTACTTATTTGTCTTCTTCTGTCAACATTTTTATACTACTTGTTGCAGAACAAAGCCTTTATCAGAGGCACAAAGGCACTCTCTCTACCTGACTCCACGACTGGGCCTGTCATCTTGGTCTGATTTCTCCCTGGGATTCTGTCATTACTGGTTTCCCTGATCAGCCTCCTCAGGAAGTCACTGCCCTCTCACACGCCACCATCCCTCTCCTCTTGCCATCCCTCTCGCCTCCTCCCTCTGCTCCACAGGCCTCTCTCCAGGAACAGCCACTTGTAGCTCCCCAGTCCTCTTCCTCACCCCACCTGGGCAGGCTCTTGCCTCAGTTTCGTGAGAGTCACCAGCTGCCATCTGCCAGCATTCCACCCATGATCGGCAGATCCAGGCGCAGGCAAGGCTGTCATCTGCACACCACTCCCAATACGAACCCCAGTTCCGCCACCAGCCCCATGATTTTATCTGTTGGTTGATTCCTATGCCTTAATTAAGCATCAAAGTATTTCTGTGAGTCGTGTGAAAGACAGACATTATTTTATTTCACAGATGATAGCTCAGTCAGCTGAATCCAGCCCCATTCAGACTGTGAATGGCACAATCACGAACACACTGTGGCATATCCTCCAACACTAATCTTTTTCCAAAACAAATATTACTTGATTTCTGATCCGATGCTTCATATAATGACATGCCAACTGTGTAATGAGTATGTTTGGTGTTTTCAAACCCTGGGCTTTATCCCCACCAAAATTTCTATTGTGGCTATGAAGATGGAGAATGTCTCTTAGAAAGACTGAGTTTTCATTTTCCTTTACTTTGCTAACCACTACAGAATTTTAAGCTTTTCTGCAAAAAGAAAATTTATGGTGCCCATAGAAACAAAACGAGAATGCTGCTGACCGAATGAGCATTTGATCAATGCATCACAGCAAAGCTAAAGACAAAGGCTAAAGAAAGAGGTATAACATTTTGAACCTAGGCAGCAACATTGTTATGCTTACTTTGTGAGGCACTATTTTATGTAACAGATCCTTATCCCACTCTAGATGGATAACAACTGTGAATTATAATTTTATTTTCCACTTAGCACAGCCTATTGACTTAGACTAGTTCTTGCCAAGGAACCAGTTTCATAATAAAGGCAGTAAATTCTGATTTTGTGCTTGTTTGAAAATTAATAGTGCAGTGTCAGCAGCAGTGCAAAACGCTGTTTTTTTTTTCCTTTGCGAGTTATAGAAGATGAGTGATAAGTCAATGACTTTATGCTGAGTGTCTAAGGCACATATCATTTACTTAAATGAGTTTAGCAGACTCAGTGGGGGTTCTGTTACGTTTGTGAAGGTATGTGTGCAAAGCCCTTCCCTTAACCCAGCATCCTTGTCCTCAGGCATACCTACATAGATACAGTTACACTGGCAATCATTTTTCCCTCACTGTCAAGACACCATTTACAGCAACACTGCTTTTCCCTTATTGCTAAAACAGTGACAAAAATAGGTGTGTGGGTGCTAGTACACATGCTAGTTATAAATATAATATATATAATTACGTACTTTTATCATTGATGGAAAAAAGAGGCACAGAAACTAAAATGCCACATAAACTTTACACTATTGAATTATTTTTCTTATCACCATCTCCCAGTATTTACCAAAGCCTAAAATAAAAACAATAGCCTTAGCCTTAACTAAGCTAGAGCCATGGCTCTAACAGATGGCTGCATCAGACAAGCTTTTAGTGCAGACCAGACCTGAGCACCTCGCAGTCATTAACAACACGGGGACCCTCACAACAACCCACTGCAATGAGATATTTAATTTCCTCACGTGCAAGCGTGAAGCCAGGAGTAAAGTCTCAATCCAGCCAAGTACACGTGTGCCTCTGAGTAGGCAAGACCACCTCCATCAGAGTGACTTACAGCCCTAAATGCAAGATGAGGCCCAGGTGATTTACTGAGAAGTCAGGGATGCTCACTCACCCCACCATGGGCACTTATGTCTTCTGCTGGACTAAGGAACTCTCCAGGGGACATCCATAGCTGAGTCAGGAGGTGAACCTTGGTGCCACTGTGTGACTTTCCCTGTGAGGTCAACTTCCAGCACAGATTCTGCAAACCGAACCTATAAAACGCGGCCCGTCAGCCAGGACCCACACTAGCCCAACCATTCCATGGTCTCTCGGGCTTTCTCTATGTCCGGTTTCAGAATACTGGTGCCACTGCGACACATCCAGTGTTTTTGCCACACAGTCATTTCCTCCCTTGATTACGCAAAAAAGGAAGAATAATTTGGCAAATGGCAACTGCGTGACCAATACTATGAATAACTAGCTGCCTTTCTTAACTGAAAATTCTATGACAAATCGGCACCTGTTGTTAGAGACAAATGCATCTTTCCCCTCTGCAGACCCTCCCACCCATTACTCCATGGATGATCACAGCATTTACTGCTGACAAACTGAAAGGCGCTTCACTTTTGGGGAGTCCGGGCTTTGTAAAAAAAAAATGAAGGTATTATTTATTAAATGAAAGAGTCGGTGACCCTCGCGAAACTTAAGAGCAACAAAACCACAAATCTTGTATTAAGGCTTGTGTCACCTGTTGGCCTCCGTTTCCCTTAACTTAAGGTACAGTAGAGCAGGGACAGGAGAGTGCACGGCCCCATGGAAAGAACCCTACAGAGATGTTTTGACTTTGCAGCATTTCCAGCCCTTCACCATCTTCCCAACATCTTCCATCTCCTGCCCCTTCTTGCTGAGTCCCATCAATCCAGGCTTGCTGCTCCCCTTCTCCAGAGAAGAAATGACAGCAACAGCACCCAGGCGGCTTCAGATTTTTTTTTTTTTTCTCTGCGCACAGTAAAAATCCACTCCATAATGTCTGGGAATTATTTGTGTGGTTGTAATCTCACCTCCCAGATCATCCAGGCAACCTGGCTCCTGCACCTGATGGAAGCTCACTGACTTCCAAGGGCACAAGACCCCCATGTGTTCTTTAAAAACTGCTGACATATGTAAGAGAAAATCTAGGAAAGCAGTAGGTTAACAGAGGTCAGTGTATTATAAAGAGCTTTCTTTCCTATACACCACTGGCAATCAGGGTGGAGGGGGAGTAGGGGAGAAAGAGAGAAGAAGGGAGGGAAGGGCAGAAGGAGGCAGGCTTGGTGGCTGTCTTATTTTCATCTTTTAAAAAAGAAAAAAATCACAAAACAAAGAAAACAATACTTTGAAGGCAAGGTTTCCATAGGAAAAAAATATTTTATTTTTTAAAGAACAAATTCAGTTTGAAACAGACGTGGAATGTGATTTTCATAATTTTCGTTTTCTGGGAACTAATTGCAATGTGAAACAAGCAGATTTTCAACTTATGACCGGCTAGTTTTAAAACAGAACAAAAGAAACAAACAATCAAAAAACAAAACAAAAAAAATGAAGAAATTATTTATAACTCAAGCATAATACTGTGTTACTTACAAACTGGACAAAGAAATTCTTAAATAAATATTCATGGTACACGATTTCAGCACAAATATGTGGCAATTTGGCAACCTTTTATACCATTTTTTTCCTCAATACAGTGCAAAGGGGAATGACACTGCCTTTAAACAAGCTGTAGCTAAATACATTGCAAAATTCAAATTTTATACAAAACATCTTGCTTGGACTTTATAAAAAACCAACATTGCTCTATATACACAATCTGGTTAAGAAAAGCCATTTTTGTCTTGTTTTCATGTGTTTTTTATTATTATTATTATTATTTAAAAAGGTGAATAAGGCTACTGTAACACCCCAAATCCATATACAGTAAATCTGAACCTATTTACAGCATCTTCACTTAGACATGATGGTGCAAATTCCAAGTCGGGTGACTAGGGATGATCATACAAGCAAGGCATTTACAGTAACTTTTCAAAGCTGGACCAACGTCAAATAAAGGAACAGTTGGTAGATTGTCATAATTCTGCACCAGACACAAAACAGACGCACAGTACATTGTTGTTTTTAATTGGTTGCAGGTTGCTCTTGAGCAATTTGTCGATTTTTTTTTTTCACAGTTTAGTACATAACTAGGATGTAGCCAACTGATGAAGCTGAGATTTGATTTAATAAAAATCAGTACCAGTAAACTCATCTTGTCCCTTCCTTCCCCTCCCCCAAAATAAAATCTTAATGACTTACAAGAGAACCTTGTATGGATGAATTCACAGAAAGGAAGGGTTGTTGAAAAGAATTACATATGTACTGTAGTTAGTCACCATGGTAACCTTCCACAGAACCATGGGTTGGGATTTTTTTGTTTTGTTTTGTTTCTCTCTTTTGGACTAACATCCCAACGTCATTTTCAGGTTCAGGAAGCAGAGAGAGAGTGATCATTTCTATGATATATTTTTTTTTAATTTTTTTTTTCTTGCAGGTGCTCAACAGAGGTCTGAGAACCCCAAAATGCTGTTGCTACATTTTCTTTCCAAATCAGAAAGCAAAGTGTTACCATAGTAACATGACTATGTTAGAAATGTCTATTTGCATAGCACAGAGAAAAGTAAGAGTTTTTTTTATTTTCTCCCCAGGGTGGGAGCTTCAGGGGAATAACCACGCTAAAGACAAAACTTTAACCTCAAACCCCTCTCTAGGAACCTCAACGAAAACTACAGAACACATCAGTCCGTAAGACAAGGGAAAACATACACAGAAAATAAATGCCGGCACACCTTGTCATTGTTAAATACATGATGCAGTAACATTGACTTCCTGATATTTTGGGCCTTCCATTTCCTAGTTTTCTCTTATGAGATGCTTTGGATTATTTTTTTTTTTTAATATGCTCCCATTGCTATTTTTGGATGGCTGATGTTTTTCCCAGAAATAGTTTATTTCTTTTTAAAAAGTGTGTATGTATATATATATATGCATGTATATGCATATATAAACATATATATGTGTGTATATACATACACACACACACACACACACACACACGTATGTAAAACGATGACAAGTTAAGACTATTTAATTGCCGCAAATGAATTTCACATCTTCTGGTGTAGATTCTGTGCAATCTCAAAATATATATTAGTAAAAATAAAAACAAAATAAAAAAGTAAGAACGAACGAACGAGCGAAAGAAAAACTCTCACTTTATATCCCTTGTGTTCTATATACCTATTATAAATAAGACATATCTTCCTTCTCCATCTCAGTGTCATAATTTATTTTATTCTTACGGACTGCAAGAGGTTTGCCATATGTGCTTTAACTTGGCAACAGAGCACCAATGAACGGCTGTGTCAGTCACAGTACCTACACTCACTGTGCAGAGACAGCACTACAATAAACCAAAGTGTCAAAAGGCTCAGTCAGAAAGAAATTCTGTTTTACTTTTAGAGATGAGAAAGGGTTTTGGTATTTTTTTCCCCACAACTTTACCAGTGATAGAATTACAGCTCATTTGATGCGTTGGCTTATAATCACCTTGGTCAGATTTGGCTTTCTGCTATTCTCTTTAATGCTCTCCCTGTGTTTAATATAAGGTGATAGTATAGCAGCTGAGTCTGCTTAAAAGTCATCCAAAGCAGACTACATTTTCGCTACAGCTTCAAAGCTGTATATTTTATTGCCAGTACCACAACAGCTCTGCCCTTATATATCCTCAGCGGCCTGCTATTGTCTTGTCCTCTCCGAGTTTGTTCACTTACTAACAATACCCCCTTGTTCTACTGTAT
Organism: Apaloderma vittatum; assembly: GCF_000703405.1. NCBI lineage: Eukaryota > Metazoa > Chordata > Aves > Trogoniformes > Trogonidae > Apaloderma > Apaloderma vittatum. Next base: position 94,757 of record NW_009728808.1, read on the forward strand.
TGAAGGTAGTATTTTCTTCTGCACACTGGTATTTGATAACCATGAATTCCTTCAACTGCAGCCCTAATCCACGGCATGCGTTACTGTGTCTCCTACCTGCCTCTTAAAACTTAGCATACACCAAAGTGCTGTGCTACCTAATTTTTTTTTTCATTTTTTTTTTCTTCCCAGCTTCCATTTTTGAGGCAGCAGTATTCAACTGCAACTGCAGTCAGCCCTTCCCTCCACCACCCAGTCCTGCTCTTGACTTTGTTGACAGTCTAACTTTTTGGCTGGAAGGCTCTTTACTATCAAACACAATTTCTATAAATGCATTACCCATTCAAGTGAGGCTGCTGTAGCAGATGGATGGAGCACGGATTTCCAAACATTAATGTTTCATTAGTGATTCAGGAGGTGGAGTGAAAGGAAATCTTATGTGAAGCATGGCAGAGCCCTGGATAACAGAAACAAATGGAACAGTGACGGACTAAAAGCAAGAGAACTTTAACAAGTCTTACTTAGACACTAAGGTCTGTGTGACAAATCCAGTACGCACTGAGAGAGATACACAAAAGTCAGAAGATTGCATTTCAAGCTTGATATATCCTAGAGCACCTCCCCAGGATGCCTAGAGCTATTAACATCCACGGATCACTCCATCTTCCCTTGGCTTTTGTACATGCCTGAACGCCCACAGCACATGGCTTTGAGGATGATGAATGTAACAAGAGTACAGCAATCAGAATGGGCATCTTCTACATGGAAGTCTTCCAGCTTGTAGTGAATACTTACTCACCGAGATAGGAATTCTACAGACTAGGTAAGCTGTCCAGCTCGCGTCGTCTCCTGGAGAAAGAGCTGTCGCCTTCTCTCCGCTGTGCTTGAGTCAATGCTAGCGCACAAGGCGTCATCACAAACCCCAACAGAAAGCATTTGACCAGTGAGTTTCCTCTATGACTCAACTGTACCACAGAGTTGGTTGTGTGTTTCTCAGACCTTGTAATAAATGTTTGCTGGGCTCTGAGGAGGCATCTCTTGAACTATGTACACCGGATGTCCATAGTCGCCGCTGACCTTTTCATAGTGGGGGCAAAAGACACTGTCTGCAGTCCTTAGAGGAATGATAATGTCACTGGGCTCAGAACCATTGTTGTTGCCACTGCGTTTTGGGGTGGCTAATGTACTAAGGGAGAGAGTTGTCGTGTGTTGAGGTGAATGCTTCCTGTGTCTTCTCCGGTACTTCAACAAAAGAACAACCAAAGTGATGATGATGACGATGAAAATGATGCACCCTGATGCAATCCCTGCAAATAAGGCCACCTCTGAGCCCAGTATACTGGAATGCCCAGCCTTACTGCCATCTGTGCTAGATCCTGGAAAAAATGGAAATACAACAGACAAAAGTTATTGCCATCCTGCGGCCCATTCATGCTGCTTAAAAATGTGTAGAGTAAGCAAGACTGGAAGAACTAACTGACAGCTAAACTTTGACGAACCAATTACCCTGTTAGATACCTAAATGCAAACAGCCGAAGTCAGCAATCAATATTAAACAAGACTTTGTGTCTGTTGGTCTCACTTTTGTGCTGCTCCCAAATCACCCTGTTTCATACATCATCATCCATCAGCGGCGAGGACTGGCACTGACAAGGCAGCCTTTGATGCACACCACGTCTTTTAACAGATGCCGGCCAGCCCCGGTCAGCAGAGAGGGATGGGATGGGATTGGGAGGTGAAAATAACAGAGGAAAAACGACAATTCTCAGGACAACTGGTACTGTTCAGTGTCACGCCATTCTTCTGCTGGTTTATCTTTTGCGTATTGATTTAAGTTAAGCTGTCCTTCGTGCCTCTTTAAGCAGACTCCTCTTGCTTGCACACAAAACAAAGGAGAGCTTGAGGCAGTGAGGGAGATGATCGGCAAAATGGCTACAGTATGTATCTGTTTCTATTAACTTACATTTACTTAAACAAAAACACCACCGTGCATTTGGTAGTCAGGAAAAAGTCAAGTGATGATCAGCCTGTTGGATATTTGGTGTGATCACACCATCATGTTGTTCATCACAAAAATTACACCAACGCTCACTGGACACTTTCCCACTTGAAATTCTGAACTGACTTCGCTCTCTTGATGCTCACTCACAGGTAGAAGATGCTACGTCCACATAAGTGTGAACTTTTCCTACTGGACCTCCACAGGAAATGGCTGAAACCTGCCCAATGACCGCCATATCAAAGATTCATCAGCCCTAACTAGCGACAGAGCTAACAAGGAAAACTTGCAGCCATTTCTGGGGACTTCAGAATCAACTCTCAGCAAGTTTTGCTTTGTGGCGTTCCTAATTCACTACATTTTCTTCTGGAGACCTTTGGTCCTAAGAGTTAAATTTTTCTTCCTCACCTAATGTCTGAAATGCATCCTGCAGTTATTTGTTTGGATCTGTTTATCTTGCTTAGATAATTATTAAATAAAGAATAAATCTTTAAATGTAGTGGAAGACCAGTCATCCATGTGTAGACTTTATAGGGTCAGTTAGAAGATCAGGACATTAATTATAGATGCCTCAAAATAAACTTTATAAATGGCTGTTGAGAATTACATGGTAATGTATTATACGGGAAAAGAAAGACAGGAAGACTTGTTCATCTGCCAGAACACTACATGTAAGACACCATTCACCATCGTAAAGCTGCTCAGAGAACATCCTATCCAAAAACTTTCCTGTAAATGAGTGATATTCTCACAAGATGCAATTAACTTCCACTGCAGAGAGGAAAAGCAGAGGGAACAGCTGTTGCCAAAATTTGCAGCTCCCAGACACCATCCACCAGAGGATCAGAACCGGGCTTTTGCTTCATCTCAGTACAAAAGTATCTATTTTTCTGTAACCTTAATGGTAAAATAAAATGTTTTGGGGGACAAGGAGGAGACTCAGCCAGAGCCCCATGCCAGGCAGGAGCCCCAGTACACCTACCTGAGTGGTCCTTCACAAAGGGGCTGGTGGTGGAACTCTTCCCATTGGTGCCAGCTTCCTGCTCGGGGCGCCTGGTGGGATCTGTGTGCCGGGGCAGCCCCGCTGAGTTGGGATCTGGGGGAGAGAAAGACGATTCATGCAGCTTTGGCGCTCAATGGTACAGAGCCTTACAAGCCCAGCTCTAGGTACCTCGTGAGACACGAAAGACTTTGAACAGAAGAATCTTTATGCAAAAGATTGGGAGATATAAGAACGTAATTTTCCTTTTAAAGCAAAATGGTTGTATTAGTTATTTCAGAGGCTTAAATTGTGAGGCCATCTGCAGAAACTATAGGGACTCCTGTAATTGGCAAGAAAAGCTTTGCAGATGACATTTCAGTTTAACTGAGGAAGTTGATTGACTACTGAACCAACTTCTACTTAGAAGAATAATTCTTTCTTCCTGCACAATTGGTTATCTATATGTGAAAAGAGACAATGAACAAAACCCCCTCTGTAATCAGAATTCATAACAAGCAAACTATAGAAATATTAGCTTCCCTCCTTTCATGTATTTTAAATAATTTTGAGCAGCAGAGTTGTGGCTTTTGTTTTTAAAATAAAAATAAAAATGACTGAAACACACTACTCCCAAGTGACCTTTCCTCCTAGGGACCTCTCCAATGAAGAGATCTTATTATGCTAACCCTCCCTCTGTAGAAATCTGTCAGTAGTCAAAGAAGAGAAAATAGGCTTTGCTTTCAGACTATAAGGGAGGAATGACTACACTAGATTCAGTTGGCTCTCTGCTCTATACCTCTAAAAGATGCCTGAAAACTAAAAGGACATCGAGACTGATCAAAGTGATTTCATGAAACAGCAGATCGTCTTTACCTTGTCCAACTTTCATGAGGATCTTCATGGTTTTTGTCTGGCACACCCCTCCCTCCTGGTTATCCAGGCCCTCCAAAGACCCATTTGATGTTGCTGATTAAAAATAAAAAGAAAAATAAAAAAATAAAAATAAATAAAAATCAGGAAATCAACAGGCAAAGTGATGTGAACATGAGAGTCTGAGAGTAGAAATCTTTCGATCTACCAGGACCTGTTCTCGTTGCTCAGGTTGACCTATGGGAAGTTGTGTTGAAAGCCAAAGGAATGAATACATTGGGGTAAGCTGTACAATATACACAAATGGAGGAATGTGTTATCAAGGTTTCAAATTTACCCAGCAACCTTTTTTTCTATGCACTTACTGACTTGGACAAAAACACAGCACCTTGCTAAAAAGGTGATGGTGTCAGCTGAAAAGGAAGCCCTGGCAGGCTCAGAAAAAAAAACCTCCCCCTTCCCCCCCCCCTGCCACTAACAGTATCTTTCTAATCACCATGTTCCACCTGCTTCCTCTATTACAAATCTCTTGCTGGAAGAAGTGAATGCATACAAAAGAGCCAGGTGAAAGCTGAGATCCCGCACTGATTGGAAAACCATTTAATATTTTAAAGTACAATCTCACTTTTCTCAGCATTGAGGAGCCTCCGCAGGGGCAGGGTGATGGGGGGCTGGTGGGGGGGGAATACTCTCTATTCTCACAGAAACCTTTTAGCTCGTACAAACAAACGGGGGCTTCCCCCCGCATTTAATGTTGGTCTTGCTTATCTAGGCCCCGGCTGGAACCGCGCAATCCTGCCGCAAAGCTGACACTGCGACACAAAGCACAACTCCCTTGTGGAGAATCCAAAACATTGAGTCACGGTCCAGGGGCCCCGAGACAGCTGTTCCTTGCAATCCCCAAAAAACTATTTCGTGGCTTTTTGGCCCTGGGCATCGCCTCCGCACCGTGCCAGGCACATCCACTACCAGTAGCTTTGCTATTTAGGGAATGCACCAGGGGTTTTCTCCACCCTGGTTGTCCTCGGGGTGCAAACATCACCGCCGTTTCTTGAGGCTCCTTATCCAAGGCCCAAAACGCAGGTAGGAGAGGGGTGGATGGGTGCACACCGGGCCACTGGTTGGAGAAAACAAATAAAGCGATGTATCGGGGCTCACCGCTTGCTGCAGCTGTGGTAAACTGCTTAGGCAGCACTTCCTTGCCTCTGCCCCTCTCCTTTCAGCTCGGGGTCTAATTCAACCAGGGCTTCACACTGTTCGGACCTTTGTTTTTAACTCTCACTCCTTCTCTTTCACCTTCCTTAGGGATTTTCTTTCAAATGTGGCCTATGTATATATTTCCTTTTTCCTTCACAATGTCTTCCTAGCCCCATGGCAGTATTTTTCTTGCTCTAATCTTCTCTCTAGCCGTAAAGATATAACCCCCATACCGCTGAACCCTGCTTCTTAGCCTTTGATCTACTTTTTGTTTTTGTTCCACTTCTGCCTCTTTTGTGACTAACTCGAATTACAGCCACCATACAAACTTCCCAAATTGTGTTTTCTTTTCCTAAAATTCCCTTCTCCTCATACGTGGTCCCTCCCAGTTCCTCCTCTTGTTCCCTTCCCTTGCAAAAACATGACAATGGCCATACAGGCAGCTACTTGTTTTTTTTTCCCCAACTTGGAAGAAAGGCTTTTTAAAATATAAAAGAGTACAATGAGTAATTTAAGATAAAAGCTGATCTGAAATGTGCCACTGCATTGCCAGGCTCAGAAAATAATGGAGACATATAGTTTTGTTTTCTTTTGTTTTTTTCCAGAGGGAAAAAAAAAATCAATACTAAGGACCGGTTCTGGACATAAATCAAATGTGTCTTTGCTGAAAGTGGTTTTTATGACCTATTTGCCAATATACCAGCACAAGGACAAGGAGAAAAAAGCAGTAAATAGAAATACTAAAGCTGAGCATCAACTGAAAGTACAACTAGTAAATACTGACTTTGTCTTGCATTTTTTTCTTATTCTTTGCTTTTTATCGACGCGATGGGAGCTCACATCTCCTTAAACACCTTCTACTTGATTTTAATCGAACTGAGTGCTGCTGCTTCAGAACATCAATGTCTTTTTATTCTTCTAAGGCCTATCCATTTAACCCACAGAGCAGGAGACCTCAGTAAGATGCAGAGGATGCAGTCTGACCTCAGTACAGAATATGAAAGTGAGATGGCAAAAAGAATGCAAAATTACTTCAAATACAGTCTCCAAATGGGAAGGCCCAGATGTACAATGAGTCTGGTTGTGTGCCTACGCGAGCACAATCTGCCTCGCTTGCTTGCTACAAGAATGCCTTCATAGCTTTGATGTCAGATGAATGAATTTGCAGAAGTATTCACTTTTTCCACAGTTCTTCAAGGGCTTTTCACAAAGCCTATGTTATAGCTCAGAGTAGAGACTGCTACATCCCAAGAACCAGGGAATTTTCAAAGAGGAGCATTTCAGTGACAAAGCAAAGTTTCCATCTCAGCCTCTCCCTGTAATTAAACTGACAATTACCCAAGGCCACTGGAGGAAATTATTTTTCAAAATTCATTAAGACTATCGAAATATAACCTCACATATCTCCAGTGTACCAGGAAGAAAGTGGGTAGTTTTAAACACATCATTTCAAGCTTTGAAAAGCTGCACGGCGAAAAAGAAATAATCTGGGAAATGAGAGAAAACATAGTTTCATACTGCTAATGCCCCTCGACAGTTTAGTGTGCAGAAGTCAAACAAGGGAGCAAAGACAAAATATTCCTCAAACACTTGCCATGGTCCTTCTGTATTGATCTCCAAATGAAAATTATATACCCACTACCATGTGAGCTCCCCCATGGCACTCCCACTT
>NW_009728808.1:101486-136547 GCF_000703405.1 Apaloderma vittatum
CAGCAGGAAAATGACTCCATACCTAAAGCTCTGCTCATGCTGAAAGAGTATTTTTTTAACAGAAATGTGTTTGTGACAAAGAGCTTTGGGTATAAAATCAGAAGCATAACACAAATTCCTTGCATGTAAAGTGGAAATGCTACTCTCTCATTTGTATATACGATCAAATATTAGACCGTCCATCCAGTTTATTTTTATAAACCTATACATGTTTAAAAGAACAGGTTTGTGGGTTTTTTTATATTTAGGTCTAAATATGGATATATTTTAGAGGCCATTACTCACACACAAACTACCATACATAGCACTGTGCTAAAAAGACTAGATACTACTTAAATATTGACATTAATAAACATAATTAGTGATTAATACAAAGTTTCTCATGAGTATTAATATTCTCAGGATCCCACACTTCAGCTTTGTATTAATACAGCAACACATAGGAAACTAAACATAGTACGAAATTGCTAAACAGGTAGCAAAATATTTTAAAATCTTTTGATGGATAGGCACCTCTGATTTTCTGAGACCTGTCCTGTTTCACTGGTGTCAATTGTAAAACTAATAATTACAGTCAAAAGCACATTAACTTATTCAGTCAACAGTTTATCCACACCTACAAATAAACACATATAATTGCCCTAAAATTTCTATTAATTTTAAGACTTTCTGACAAAATCATCATAATTTATAGGCAATGTTTACAGCAGTCAGTCAAATATTATGTTCGAGTTCCGCATGCAGAGACACTGTGTGTCTGCATTCCTTGAATACAACAGCAGCTGCCACTTTATAAGGAATATAAGTTTGGGCTTTCAACTTTCAGAAAAAAATGACTTGTTACAAAATTATGGTTAAGAGTCTGCTGATACACACTTACTTAGGAGAAGCTAGCACACATTTTCAGTTTTATGAAACACAACATTCCCTCTTCCTTACACAAGAAGAAATGAAACTACTGAGACCAAAGATTTTCATTCCAGTTCTGCCCTTCCTTCCTCAAAAGATATAAATTATTAAAAAACACCCAAAACCATAAACCAAACAAACAAAAAAATGGAACTTGTGTGAATCAATCTATGATGTTTTACATTTATTTGCTTTTAAAACTTCACAAGTGTCCTTTACTGTACGAAATGCATTAGTCATAAATGCAGAGGCAGGGAATCAGTGAGCGAAGCAGAGTCAGCTGACAAGACAGTTCCTGGCTATGATTCTTACACAGTCCCCATGGAGAGGAAGTAATATTACATTTTAATATGTCTTCATTTGATTGTTATTGCTCTGCCTCCCAGGAGGCTAAGCCACTGTACGGATCTTGGCGGTTTTCAACCTACCAGGCTAGTAACATTGCTCTAATCAGATGGAGAATTAAGGGGCTGGATTTGTGCCTGTATATAGCTTTTCATTCACAAAGAGAATAGAAATGAAGGCACAATCACAAAAATTCAACTTCCTTCACTACTAATAACACACATTACAAAAATGAAAAAATGCCATCACAAATACTTAAAAGAAAACACCAGCAGACAAAAATCTCAGCCTCCTAATTCTGCCACAATAATTACCTATACTACAATGTTTTAGGATTATGAAAAACGCTACCTACTTGCAAATTACATATCATATCCTTTGAACCAACACACCTTTAGAACACATTTATTTCTAGAGCTTGAATATGACATGTACTACATAGCTGAAGAGAGAAATTACGATCATGTGAAAACTAAATGAACCTTAAACCACAGACTATAGGAAAGAATGAGTGACATCAACTGATGGGGAGAGGCAAAATTTGGTTTGTCCCTCCTTTGTGTGCTAGAAGATACAAGCCATTTGGCAATGTATCAAAGACATTGATGAGGTCATCAAGAACTAATTGCCACTGATGTGGAACTGGTAACAGAAAAATAAGAATTACAGATTTCTTTGGGGTAGATCAGTACTGTCCAATAGTAGTGAGTTTCGTCATTTTTTAATTAAATATGGCTTGAATTTGGCATCAGAAGAAAAGGTTTCTCAAAATCAGAGCTAAATAAAATCAAATAACCCTACCCATCTCCACCTTTCCCCAGCTGTGCTTAGAAACAGAATGGAAAAGCCTAAAGAGCAGCAAAAATCCACGAAAGCTTTAGATCCAATAGTAGTAAGAAGTTACTTAAAGCGAAGCTGCAGTTGATCTCATATGCACTCACAGGATTACTAAGCGCATGTAAAGCTTTTGAAGGTTTTTTGTTTTATAAAGTAATAGAACACTACTTTGGCCAGGCATTGTGTGTTTGTGCTCTGACTGCTTTCATCTGCTTTTGGTCCTTTTAATAACTCTCTTAGTAAAGCACCAAATAAATAATTCTTCTTTCCCATAAATTACCTAAATTTATGGGACAAGTTTAAGAACACCAGAAATCACACATTACAAACCCACAAATCACAGATCACAACACGTAGGTTGTTTTTAGACCAGCCAGGGATGAAGAACAAGGCAGCTGAGGTAAGAGAAGAGTGTTTTAATTAAATGAAATTAAATTCCTCCCCCCTCCCCCCCTTAGAAGCAATGCCAGATCTACATGGAGATCTGAAACAACCCCAAAAAATTGTTCAGGCCACTCACTAAAGAACAGGTAGCTTGGCAAATACTACTCCGTGTGAGCTGCTGAAAGCTTACAGAAAAGAAAAATAAACTAATTTCAACTCCTAGCAACTAACGGTTTACACTTGCTTGTAGTGACAAAAAATAAGACTGACAATGAAACTTTCACTTTTTTAAAAAATGGAACTGTCTTCCAATATTTAGCTATCTGCAGCCTGAAACCTGGACGACAAGAGCTAAAACTTAAATGCATTATGAATAGTTGCATGTCAATGTGTTCTCTGTGTTTCTATTTACAAACAATAAAATCACATCTTAACTTTCCTACTGATCTTACAGAGACATCGAAAGGACCTTCAATAAAAAATATGAGAAACTGCTGAACTTGCTCAATTAATACAATTTAGGACACCAAGACAGTCATGAAAAATGTATATACAAAGAGTTTACCAATAATTTTGCTTTTTTCTAACATGCTCGTTTTTTCACTTGTCCTTCTTGTAAAGTTAAGGTGGCAGAGGAATTTTGAATTTTCTCAACCTAAAGGCCTTTCAAAAACTTTTAGTCTCTCAATTTTATTCCACAAATTTCTTCAAATTAAGATTGTTTTTTTCCTAAATTAAAACTTATGAGGTTTTTACAAACACTCTTTAAGCCAGCCTTTTTTCCCTCTATCCACACACACGGCAAAACTTTTACATAAGGAAAAGGACAAGAATTGTCTCTTCTTTTCCACTTCTCATCTTTGTTGGTTTTTAAATTAAGTCCTATGTTGTACATCTCAGGATTTATAGCAAGTAAGCAGCAATACCCTCCTCAGTCAAGCTAAAACCAGAACAAAATGAAGTAAACTAATAAACAGGCCTCTTCTTGCCTGGAAGAAAACAAAGGCTCTCCAGTGAAACTCTGTGATTCACTGTTCTAACCACTGCTCTAAAATGTATCTTGTCCAAATGTGAATGGTGTGACTTGTGGTATTTAGATGGGACTCATGATACAGGAGTCTTTATACAATTCTCCATGAAAGTCTCCACATGTATTCACATAGTAAGCGAAGGACAGATTTTATTAGGGCGTCAGTTTTTTGGAGGAGGGTGCCACATGGAGGACACAAGCAAGACAGAGCCAAGAATACATACGGTAACATATCCTGGTATATACCAACAATTTTAATTCCAGACACAGTTCTGGAAATCTCTGGGCTCTCCTTCCCATGTCTCGTGTTGTCTGACAGAGAAGGACTGCCCAAGAATTAAGCACAAAATAGGAAGAGAGCTCTTGTAAAGTTTCCTTCATTCAGAGTGACTCTATTAATTCCAGGGAGACATGGCATCATACAAGAGAACAGGCAGCAAAAATAAAGCTCTTCATGTCAACAAAGTCTTTCCATAAAGGTAGAAAGAGACAGTGAACAAGACGAAGTTGGAAAATATCAAAAAAGCTGTGAGCTCTGACTGATTTCTGCTGACTATCATTTTAAAAACAGCACCACTTTATCTCTGGGTTAAAGAATAGCACAGCTGAAGTGTACTAAGCAGTAAACTATTTGCTGCATTATTATCCATTACAGAAGGTCAGAGCATCCACCCACCCACAACGAAATCTTACTTGCCTTACTGCTGTCAAGTGTCCCCTTTCAAAATTCTCATGGAATGATTTAGAGATCATTTAAAAAACAACATTTAAAAAATCATCTCAATTCTGGATCACTATGAACAATAATTTAAGTCTTTCATTACAGTTAAGCACTTATAAAAGTATTTCAGTTCTGTGTTTCACATATTTCACTCTGAGAAATATTGTCAGATAACGATCTACTGCACACATGGTTGCTTCTGGTTTACATAAACAAATTATGTATTTGTGAGCGCTGAAGGAACTGTGGCAGATGTAAGCCCACTAATTATGATGTATTCAGCGTATAGCAGAAAGTATGCATCTAAAATAGATTACTAGCTAGTTAACTTCACCAAACACAAACAGGTATTTTACGTAAGTTTATCCTTTCTCCTGGCACACTACTGGCAAAAGCCTCTCACGGATGGGGAGAAATATCTCCCCACTATGACAGCAAGCTTTGCTTAACAGTTCAGCTGAACAGAACTAATAGAATTAGTTAGCATCCAAGTTACGCTGATTGTTGCTAATGACAAGCGGGCTTGCTGTAAACAAAAGCAGAAGCTCTAACATTAAATGAGGACCTATTTTCTGTATCATAGAAACTCAACATCACTCTTCCAGGATGTTCATCTGCCTTGAAAATCTCTCTGGTTTCTGTCTGTAGCACTTGGGTAAGAAAGGGTTATAGGGAAAGTTCATATTAAATAAATAACAAACCTCTTGCTCATTCTACTGTCACTAATTGCATGCAATGATATTAATGACCCAGTAATTGCTATACGAGTAGCACTGAAGTGGAAAACATCATTTTGAGGCAGAGTTCATCTCTAGGTGGTAGGACTTCACCAGTGACTGAGTTAATGCCTAGTGACAGTTTAGAATATAACACTATAGATGAGAAAATGTGCCAGTCTCATGGTTATAGCAGTTCAGATGGACATGATGTTATTTGCTTTGACCACACAGAGTCCAGGAGTAACCCCAATAAAGCGCCACAGTCAGAGTTTGCCCTATAGATGAACCTCATTCCTTTCAGGGGAGATGCTCTGTACTATAACAATCTAGAGCAATTTTCCACATGTTTGCTTCAATAAAAGAATACCTTCATCTCCTGCTTTTACATCAAGCACAACAAAAGTGTGCTTTATTGCAAAACACAAAAAGCTATTTACATCATCGAACTATCCTTCGGCAACACAGAGTTTGGCACCTTAGCAGGGAGATCAATTATGATACTATTGGATGACTGTGCACTTGGCAAAGATGATCAGAAGTTAAGCGTTGTTTTGATTGCACTATGTTTATGCTTGTGTTTAAAACTTTAGAATACCCATGCAGTAAAACTTAATGGGGGAACATTGCTGAAATAAAGCAATCTGAATTTCCAAGGTGCTACAGGACCTCGAGCTCAAACACTCTCCGTAAGAAATTAAGGAGATTAGCTTCCTTAGAAATTATCACATAGGCACATCTTGGCTCATTTTAAGAACCTCTGATGGGATGGGTATGTTAATCCTCCAGCGTTTGGAATTTTGAAAAGTTGTAGCCAGAGAACTGATACTTTTAGTAATTATGTTCGTACAGGTTTTACTATTTCACTAGTGTTTTCACGGTATAACATCATTAAGCTGTTGGTTTTGGTTTTTATTTTTACTTCTGCAACACAAATTATTTAATTATTGCCTTGATTTTGTTACCAAACCTGCTGTGGCAGCCTTGGAATGGCAGGTGGAATTGAGTTTCAGCACAGGCTGGGGACAAACTGCAGGAAAGCAGCTTTACAGAAAAGGCCCTGGGCATCCTGGTGAACACTAAGGTGACCACACGCCAGCAACGTGCCCTTGTGGAAAAGGTGGCCGACTGCCTCCTGGGCTGCATTTGGCAACGCATTGCCAGCAGGCAGACAGAGGTGATCCTTTCCCTCTGCTCAGCACTGGTGAGGCCACAGCTGGAGCGCTGCATGTGGACACAGGCTCCCCAAGACAGACTCACAGCAATAAGTTCAGTAAATGCTCATGGAGATGATGAAGGAACTGTAGTATCTGTATAGGAGGAGAGGCTGAGGACTCGGAACTGTTCAGTCAGGAGAAATGAAGGCTCAAGGGGTTCTTATCTGTGTGTATAAATACCTTGTCAGGGGAGTAAAGACTCTTCTCAGTGGTGCCCAGTGACAAGACAAGAAGGAATGGAGACAAACTGAAATATGCAGAATGCTCTTTAAACCTGAGAAAACCTTTGTAAATGTGAGGATGACAGAGCACTGGACAGGTTGTCCCAGTAGGCTGTGGAGTCACTACCCTTGGAGATATTAAAAACTCAGGTGGACACAGCCCTGGGCTGTGGATTAGAAGATCTCCAGAGGTACCAGCCAAACTCACCCATTCTCTGTCACTGTGATGAAGCACACTGTTGTGGTCTAATGCATTTACGTGTTAATGTGAAATACTTGAAAAACAAATCCTTCTCAGTTTCCCTGGCACAATTTAGATTCTGACTTGTGTCTCTCTCACAGCAGCAAAATGAGCACATAGGGACTAGTCTGCTGCCACGGTTTAGTTATTTCTGCTGTCTTCATCTACTGAACAGAAAACAGACAAATCATGCTAACAAAGATCTGAACATGCTTTTTAAAATCAGTCTTATTAGCTTAATATGGACTCTTTTCTAAGGACTGCTAAGACTACCTTAAGACTAATCCTGGTTTTACTCATAGAAACATTTGCATGATTTCCTTGGGACTGAAAAAAAAAGCAACTGGAAGACTGCCCATTAGGGCTGAGTTTTATAGTCTGATTTATCAGAAATAAATCCTGAAATATCCCGCCTCCAAAGTTTCCAGAATTTACTGAAGTCAGAAAATAAAGGCCAAATTGGCATTTAACCCCATTTTTCAACCATTTCAACCCTGTGTTTTTGCTAATGCAGTTCTCACACAAAAGTACATTTCCTTCCAATCCAGCTATGTAAAGACTTTAATGAGGCAAACAATTTCAAGTATTTAAAGTCAATTTCATTAAAGCCTTTATAAATGCTTATGCAGTTCCTGGTCTTTTATTTTAGGACTTAAAATACTGCAATATGTAACAGATATAATACAAGCAGCTGTATAAAATAAAGACTGATCATTCCACTTGATGAGATAAATGCTCATCACCAAATTTAGGTAGAAGACGCAAGTTAAATGTGTTTCAGTATGTTAGTGTGCTTCTAAGTTTCAGTTTAGACAGATACTTTCCTCACAGCATGGCATGTCTTCCCAGTACACCCTCCCTTCATTTAAACAGTTACTCATATCCTGCACATAAAGCATAAAATACACACTCAACCCAAACTTCTTCTGCATGTAGTCCTATTAAGGATGTATAGGTAAATCTAAGAAGATATGCAACTTGTAGAAGGTCAGTTTAAGCTGATTTTTGTCAAAGCACTTCAAGTGTCCCATACTGTTGATATGTATACTATATGCAATGTACTGTATTTCTAGTATTTATCAACTGTTTATGACATACTAAAAAAGTTAGAAAAATAAATAGTGACTAAAAATATTAAAACAGCTTTCTATGAAATTTTAACATCTGTTTAATTCCTGAGTATTGCCTGAATAATTCTTTCTTCCAGTCTGAATAATTATTCTTCATTTTCACTTGATTCCCTATCTGTCTGGAGTACTTGGGGGAGTGTCGGGGACAGTAAATGTATTTTTTCACATCAATTAAAAAACTGTATTCCTGTATTTCATTTCCTTCCCTTGGGAATAGCAAAATAATAACAGATTTCCTGCAGAACTATCTCTGTCTACTTTAAAGGAGATAAACGGTCAGCATTGCCTAGGTAATGGCACCAAATATGAACAAAGTCCATCAATCTAAAATAGCCTTATTCTCTTACAAGACCTGTGTGGTCTGGGACAAAACCCCAAAGGACCATGACTCCATTAATCCTGTAGGTCTTAGACTCTCTTAGAAATCTGAAGCTGCACAGACAGTGATTTTTTTCTCTAATAATATTTGTATGAGCTGTATTTCTATTTAATTCAACAAGAGCTAAGTGGTATTGCTGATATATCCCTTAAAAGACTCTGAGCAAAGTCAAAGATTGACCTCTGGATATCATTTTACACTAAGAAGAAACCATTTATCTAATTTGCTGAGGAAGAAGGGGGAGAAAGGAAAGAAAAAAATTGTCATCTTTGTACGGCTGGAATCAGGGTAGCTATTATCATGTAGGCTTTCATCAACACCACCATCACTGAAAAATAAATAACAATAGATTCCTGGACCACAGAGTCTTTAACAAAAGGCATGAAAAATAAATTAAATTGAAATTCTGATACGGTTTTTCTCCCCATTTTTGCCAGTTCAGAATTAACCTCCAAACAAAGGAAAAGCCACTGTTGCCTTTCAGGTAGCTCTCACTACATGTCTGGGAGGTTGCAGGGGCCTGCAGACTGAAACCTGCCTCAGAGAGGTGTCAGAATACCCAACCAGACAGATTAGCCAGCACTTAAACTGTTCAGTCAGAATACTAAAATAACATTTGAATGTAAATGTATTTGGCCATGCAAAGAGATTTATTTTTCCCAGCTAGGCCACATTTCAGGGCACAATGCATACTGTCCTTTAATGTGTTCTTCCTCAGACAATTACTGCCCTTTAATTGTAACAGAATGACAAAGTGAAAACATAAAAAGCCTTGTGATTTTTTTAAACTCAGTTAATGTTAAAGTTTCAGAATGACTGTGTCGATTTTAAAAGCCACAGTGCTATTAAAGCAGTTATCAAAAAAGTAATGTTACTAGCCAGTATAAACCTTTAACACAGTCAGGGATCATATATATATGTGTGTATATATATATACACACATACATATATGTGTGTTTTAATTTCAGCTAGAGGCCAATTATGTAAGTGGGTCATTTGAAAAAAGTTGACAAAAAACATTTAAGGAAAGCTGCATATTCCACTTTGCCAATGTCAAAGCCAATGAACATTATTTGCTCGGCAAGCTTGGCTAACGAGGTTGCAGGCAGAGCAAGCATTTTAGAGGAACCTCTTCTAGGACCATTCTGCAGCCCCTTCGCAAATCTGTAGCCATTCATTTCCAAATTTTGAACAGGTGAAGACTTCACTGAGGGCGGCAAGACTTTGGAATAAATCGCCCAGAGATGTTGTGGCTGCCCCCTCCCTGGAGGTGTTCAAGGCCAAGTTGGATGGAGCCTTGAGTAGCCTGATCTAGTTGAGAGGCATCCCTGCCCATGACAGGGAGGTTGGACTAGATGATCTCTAAGGTCCCGTCCAGCCTAGGCCATTCTATGATTCTATGACTTGGTTTTTAATGCTGACGATCCCAGCCTATAACCTTCATTTTACTTATGCAAAAGAAGAGATGAAGTGAGCAGAGGACGTGCTTGCTAGGCCAAAACTATCTCAGGAGCGTTTACGGCAGCTGGAAGATGAGCAGCACTGCTCCCTTCCCGCTGGCGTAGCTTCCACAGGCTTCCCCAGGGCGCTCCCTCCATGCAAACCCTGGGCTCCACAGCCCTCTCCATGCCCTCTGACTAAAGGCTAAGATTGTTGGGAAGTGTTCAGGACAACTCCCGTTCACCAAAAATAGGCATCTTTGGCATATTATATACGCTTGTACTATGTTAACACGTCTCCCTCCTGTACGAGAAACACAGCATCTGAGAGAGGTACCGAAGCAGCTACAATACAGCCCAAGTACTTGCACTCTCCTAGCATGGAGAAGACACTTGTTCTGAGCAATCCCCAACAGCAGAAAATTATACTTCATTCCCTAACCATGCGAAGACATAAAAAGACTTTTTAATGCAAACATCAAGAGTTGCAAACCCGCATACCCTTCTTTTGCTTAACTTTCCCCTTCACACAGATATTTATGTTGCTGGGCTTGATGCATCTTCCTGTGTGAATCTGACTAAGGATTTCCTTATGTTAGCTAAATGGCCACATATTTTAGGATTATCTATCATTAATGTTTCTGAGATCTCAAGTATGTTTGACCTTCCTCAGTTCTGCTGAAGAGAAATCAGGTAACTGTAGGAAAATTAATCTATTAATTTCACAGGAATCAAAAATTGATGATAGCAAAGAAGAGAAAAGCAAGGGCACTGTTACATCATTTATTCACTTCACAATACCATTCAGTATCATCCTTCCAAGTACTTCTGTTCACAGAATTAACTCTTTGGATCCCAGTAGTCACACTGAGGAATATCTTGCCAAGAAATGGATTTGATTGCTTTTGCATTAAAGTACCATTAAATGTGGAAAAAAAAAAAAAGTTTCAGAAACTCATCCACTTTGTTAAAAAAATTGTGAATTGTGGCATGAGAAAAGCTGCATCTTCTATATGCTTAGACTTAGGGAAGTATTAAGGAGAAAAGATCTCCTGCTATACCTATCATGAATACATCTGGATGATATAAAAATTATGGCTTGAAGAATTCCTGTACAATCACATCTCCCTAAAGGTACTCGGGGTTCAGGAAGCTGCCTCATCCTGTGTTCTAACTCCTCATCCCAAAATGACTAACCCCCTAATCTGAATAGAGATTTTCCTGTTTAATACAGCTCCACAAACCACACACTATTACCTGAGAAAAACAAACCATGTTTTCAAATAATGGCAAGATGATAAAGGTACATGACAACGCACAAAACACGTACAGGGCTGACCCAGCCTGCCAGCACAAACAGCACGAAATTAGGCTGCCAAGGCTCGGGAGTCAGTGGGAGACCCACTGCATTCCCCTTTTCGGCCTGAGCACACCTGTTATATTACACGTCTAGGAGTAGGGATGTACACAAACAATTCATGGCCTGATTTCCATACGTCATTAAGATGTATTATATTACTTATAAAAATGATGGTAAATATCCTGACTACCAAAACTTGCATCTGACAAGGCTGTGTCAGATCATGAGCTCCAGCATCTCTGCAAAATCGTGTCCTAGCTGAGCCCTGGCCTAGATTTCTACCCCTCTTAGTGTTTCTCAGACTGACATCACTGAATTCATTGTTTTCTCCCTGACTGACAGAAAAGCAAGACTTTTAGCTTCAGGATGGCTGGATTTTAAGGGTATGGGGGGGTTGTTTGTGTGTCCAACCTATTAAAATGTATGGGTACCCTTGCTGCAGCTCAGTTAGTAGAGTAGCAATATAGTAATAAATTAGCCATTTGTTTATGCCAGAATGAGCAGGGAAAGTAATATCCTAAGGCACTCATGTATTAATGCAAGGCCAGCGAGATTTTTGAGGCATTAGGCTGCAGGCTGAGCAAGTTCTTTCAACCAAACTATGCTGTAATCTTCCAGGAAATGCAACATCTATTATGTCTTATTGCTATAATGAAATAATTATACAAAACTAATGAAAATGAGACATATTTAATAATTCTCTGGGTAAATCCACGACATAGCTATGACAGAACTGACAGGATATCAGAAAGCTCCATTTGTGCCCATAATTTTCAGGTAATAATTGTAACAGTGCCATTTATTCCACTACAGCTGGTCTGCTGGATGTTTTTAAAAGCAGCACTAAATACTGAACATATTTCATCATTAAAACCAACTATTTGAGTGTGGTCATTTTTGTGCTACACATTTTCACTGGAGTTACAGACAACTATCTCTCAACATCTGATCTTGTGGATTTACCCTGGATAAATGTCACTGGATTTCAGTGGGAAGTTTGTCAAGGTTAAATGCTGTCTAAGTGCTATCAAGTTTTTATATATCCCCTGACTACACAGAGAAAGCAGCTATATTAAATGACCTTTTTGTCAAAGCTTATATATGGTTTATATCTCCCATAACTGTTATTTAGTAGTTTCTACATTTAATAATTAATACAGTGAATTTTTACGTAGTTCCTCTGACATAAAACCTGTCTTACACACAGTCTGTACCATTATGGATATAACTGGGAAGTGACTGTTAATTTATATTAAATGCATCTCCATTTTAAAAGTAGTTGCTCAGAGCACTTGTAAAATTACTAATGTTTTTATCTATAAAATCTAAGAAATATTTAGAGTGGCAGACATTACATGAAATTTTCAAGGATGTTGCAGAAGTATGTTTGGGGATAAACTTTTTAGCAGGGTCTACTGCAATAGGACAAGGCCTAATAGTTTTAAACTAAAAGAGGGTAGATTTAGACTAGATACAAGGAAGACTTTTTTACAATGAGAGTGGTGAGACACTGGAACACGTTGCCTGGAAAGGTGGTATTTGCCCCATCCCTGGAATCATTCAAAGTCAAGCTGGACGGGGCTCTGAGCAGCCTGATCTTGTTGAAGATCATTGCAGGGGAGTGGACCAGATGAACTTTAGAGGTGCCCTCCAACTATTCTATGACTCTATTAAATAAGATGCACCAGTTTCTAACTTCCTTGTGCTGCAGAAAAGCTGACACACAGAATTTATCCATCTCCTACTAAGTGGAGATCCTTGCTCAAGACTCCAGAAGTCCCCATGGGGCTAAATAAGACCTTCAGGCTACAGCATTACAATGACAAAGCCTAGACTAATGTAAATTGTTGTTGTACTGCTGAGGTCTCAGCTTATGCTAACTCCTGATTCACATCATTAACTTTAAACATCATAAGTAATTTGAATCACTAAACACAGTGGCTACCTCCAGACTCGCTTTCAGCCATAAATCCCTGATCAGACTAAAACTCACACAACGTTTACGTTTTTGGACACAGGCCTGTATCATGCACATTCTTTTTATCAGGAAAAAGGTGGAAATCCAAGATCATGCTAGTCTGGATTTTGCCCAGGAACGTTCTCAGCAACTGTAAGGACATAGTAGGTATGTGCAATGTGGCCAAAAAAGTGTTTCCTTTGAGAATCCCTGGGCCAGGTGGAGCAATGGCCAGTCATCTCATGTAGGATGGCTCAGGTCATAACGGCCAGGCCACTCTAGTCCCCACTCCAGGTCCATGAGCACCTAAGGCAAGGCTGATAGCATGGCACATCCCCAGAGCCACGAGCAGAAAACAAGGCTGCGAGCGGCTGCGCACAACTTTCAGCATGAATACAGGACACAATATTGTGCACAGAAGGAGAAGCTCTTTACAAGCATAGGAGTACAACCTAATTTGGGTTACGTAAAATAAGGGAAAAAGAGACAGAGGCCCCATGGATGTCAGAAATAATGTCGAAAACATGCTGGGAAGAAAATATTTTCAGAGAAAAAAATACAAACCCATTCACATTCTTCTTACTTTGCTTATAATGTTCAAGACAATATACAAAAAAGAACAAGCAATTATATTTAAAAGAATGAACAACTGAAATTTTGAACTTACATATGACGTAATAATCTTTGTTCCTCTGAAATTCCAGGCCCCAGAGATTAGGACTGAACTCTTGAAACTTGATGGTAAACTTAACATCTTGATCTGGTTTGGCACAGTTGAGTAGAGGTGTATTGTCCTTTTTAATAGCACAGCTATCTGCTTGGTCTTTGTCAACCATGTAGACCTTATAATATTCATACTGACCAACAGTTTTAGAGTCCACCTTTGGGCATATAATATCCAGCTTGTCTCCTATCTGTGGATATAGTACCAATCCTTGTCCAGGAAGGAATCTAAAACAGGGGGGAAATAAAAGGGGAGCGGGGCAGGGGAGAGAGAGAAAAACGAAAAATGTGAGACAAGTGATAAAATCTCATCCTCAGAAGTATTAATTGCAGTAGACAGAAAGGAACAAAAACCGTTTACAAAACCAAAATGACAAACGGAGCAAACCAGATCTTAATAATTTGGGCCTCACTCAATTTTATACCAACATGATATTTATTTAGATCTTGGAAATTACAAATAGATTGATTTTTATAGTAGTTATTCCAGTTCCAGGAGCTCGAGTACGTTTTACATCTCTGGTAGGCACTGATATTTCTTTCACATTTGGCCACTTACAGCAGCTAGTATGCCTGGTGGGCTACAATCCCATTTTTCTGCTTTGCTAACATTTCTATTATTCTTGCATCTATTTTGTTAATTTTGGACACAGGAGAATGACAAGAACAATCTTTTCAAAACCCCTGAGCAGCCATGTGCGAAAGGAAACAGGCTTTAACAAGTGACAACATATTGATATTACTACTGTAACGCAAAGGAACTTCAGTCACTCACCAGGATCATGCTTACACACCTGGGGTGGACAGAGATCTACCTGACCCAAGGATCTCATATGCTTCTGATGAAACACTTTTCCAAGACAGTGTGACTGCTACACTGCAACGATTTCTTTTCCTCATAAACTCCACCATTGCTTTAGCTCTTTTTTTATTCCTTGGTCTACTAGTTAAACATGGGTGTGCTTTTTTGCCTTAATATAGATGAAGACTTCCTAGACAAACTGGCAGTGAGATGTAATGTTTGGTGTTGGACTCGATATTGTACCTTTCCTACTCACATTTATTAACAGGCAAACTTCATGACATCTTCAAGAAAGAAAAATATAAATAATTACTTATAGTATTGATTCACCCACAAAATGAAGAGCCTTGTTCTCACATGGACAAAAGCCACAGCAGGTTTGTTTATTTCTTTCTCCGTAACATGTATTTGTTCTAATTAAGGCCAAGAAGTGTGTGTTTTAGAACTACAGCCAATGACACAACATCCTTGAATGCACAGACCTAAAAGACTGACTTTCTTTCCTCTTTCTCCTGCTTGCCAGCTTTTTCCAAAGATCTTCCTTAATGGAGAATCAGCCTGAAAAACTGACTGAAACAACTGCTGCCTAATGAACACCCTTCTCCAAGTGCTAGCATTTAAACACCACATGTAGTAAATCTAGCTTATTCACAGGCAGCCTTCCTGGAAACTTTAAATTAGAGTATTAAGGGCCAAGCAGAACAAAGCTGTAGGCGTTGGTGACCTCCAGCCTCTGGCTTGGCTAAAGGAGCCCACCAGCCTGTAGCAGTGCTGGGAGAGAACTTACTAAGTAAGAGAAAAGGACGACGTAACACACAGAGTTTCAAACCCATCATTTACAAACGCTTGCTCTCACACAACGCAAGTTTATGATCTGCGCTAATTGAGCGGGATTATTTTCACTCACAAAGCCTGTGTAAGAATTACATTTGTTGTGAAGCAGCACATAGGAGGACAAAGACATGTAATTACAGATTTAGGGAAAAAGAACAATGAAATGTTATGGCAAGAAAAGCGACTGTTGATGTATAAATCACTGTGCTCTTTTGTGTCTTGCAGTCTAATTTCCAGACTACAGAAACTATGCTTGGCCACAGCTGTTCAAACTGAGACACACTGGAGACGAGGTGAAGCTCTGTCTCCCTCTCCAGTTTTCGGACACGCCAAAGGAATGCAGTGACTCTCACCACCCGAAAGCCGAAATAGAGAAACAAATGTGTGGCCGTCAAGCCAAGGGGGTTGATTCTCCCCCTCTCCTCTGCTCTGGTGAGACTCCACCTGCAGTACTGTGTTCAGCCTTTGGGCTCCTGACAGAAAAAGAACATGGACCTGTTAGAGCGGGTCCAGAGGAGGACCACAAGGATGATCAGGGGGCTGGAGCACCTGTGCTATGAGGACAGGCTGAGAGAGTTGGGGTTCTTCAGCCTGGAGAAGAGAAGGCTCCAGAGAGACCTTATAGTGGCCTTCCAGCACTTGAAGGGGGAGTCTGCAGGAGAGAAGGGGAAGGACTCTTGATCAGGCAAAGACATAGGGACAATGTTTCTGAGTTAACTTCTGCCACCTGAGACTGACTTTACCACCTTGTCTGACCACAGCCCCATTTTACTTTCCTCCTGTGCAGCAGTGTTGTACCAGAAAGATGAAAATTACTTGTACTCTCCCACCTGCACGCCAGGACAAGGGCCAGTCACTGTATGATCCCAACACTGCAAACATTTCTTCCTGCCAGTAATTCTTCACGTAATGGGAATGTGTAATATGAAACACATGAGATTTCAGAGGACCAGATCTTTGTTTTTATCAATTTAGATTCCCAAGCATAACAAATATGGAATTCCTAAGATTAGAAACATGCACTTGCATGCCATTATCAATAATATGACATAAAAGCTGCCCTGAAAAACAAACTGATTTCGATTTCAGACGTTGTGTGTGTGTGGATATAGATACATGTGAGAGTGTGCAATGAAGCAGCAGCACTGTATGTTCCCCCCACGCAAATTCTGAGTGCAAGCAGGACAGGTTCAGGGACAGCGTGCCAGGCAATCCGCAGGAACAACGACCAGAGAGAAAGCACACTGGTGTGCCTTGGTTAGGTAAGCTGGGAATTGCCCCATAAAAGGTAGAGGACAGAACCACCCCCAACAGACAGCTAAAACACATTTTACAAGAACTTTAAACTGACAGACTAGTTAGACTTTATGGCAGGGGAGTATTCTCTCTGTGGCTCTGAAGCCTGTACAATTTGAGAACTAAAGTCAGTAAATCTCCTTCCACTTGAGTTTCTGAACTTGTAGGATCTAACACTGATGGGATTAGGAAAGAAAAAAGGCCGAAAATGAAAGGATTAATCTGAGAACTTGATGGTATTGAAATTTTTTCCACAGTTTGCAGTTTTGATCACGACTTTTGGGAGAAAGATATTTTTCCAATTTACTTTCTTTATTTTCTTATAACAATAAAGCACAAATATGGATGGAGAGAATAAAACAGTTTCACCTCATGCATTTCCATTTGACCACAAAACTCATAGTGGCTGATTAGTAGTAGGCATGATTATTATCCTCGCATTTGTGTAATGCTTTAGCTACTATATTTTCATAAAGACTTTAAATAAATCATTTACTTGGTACTAAGCATTTTCTGAAGCTATTTATTAAATATCAGGAGGATTAAGACTACTGTTTTATGATCCTATTTTTGAAAACCTTACATCTGAAAAAAAAAAGAAAAAGGATAATGTATATTCAGCCTTGGTAGAGGTTAACAAAAACTTCAGGATAAATCCTGAATCTTTATTTCTGCCAATGCTGATGTGGACTTAAGCATTCCGCAGTAGCATGAATACTTAGGAAATGTTGGCAGGATGGCATCTGTAAAAATCAAGTTAATGAACTGGCTTTAAAAGTCTGATCAAAATGTGCCTTCAATTAATTAAAAAACTTTTTTTTTTTCTCAGGCCGAAATATAATAAAGATGGAGCACGAGGTTTTCAAAATCCTGTGACTGAGTTAGGTTTTCAGAATCCTGGAGGCTGGTTTCCTCTAATGGTTACTTGGGACAGTGACACACAATTTGAGCAGTCAGGATAGCGACAGCACTGGAACCATTGCTTTCTATAAAAAGCTAACCTTCTAACTTTCTGCTTTTCAGCTCTAAATTTTGTTTGCTGGGAAACCTAGATACCAATACAGGCCTCCGCACCCCAACAGAAACTTAGGAGAAAAGCTCAGCGACTTTCCCGACTCATTTCTGTCAGTGGTCAGATACAGTGAGACTAGAGCCCTCGAAGAATCTTGCTCACGTTTAATAATCCTAGTGCTTACTGTGAGAAAGCACAAAAAAGTATATTAAGTGCAGTAAAAGCGGTACGACGAAATTCATGTGCTCTCTGTCTGGCACTTTTGGATAGAGGGCATTTTTCCTGTCAGCCCCAAATTGGGGTATTATGGGCGACATTTGACATCTGTGCAAAAAAACCCCCATGGACGTGAATCCCTCCCACGCGTCCAAATAGCCATGCAGCTTATCAAGTAACAGAAACATGCAGAGTTCCCAAACCTTTTTTTAAAATAAGTATTAGACCAAAAAAGCCATGACACATGAACAGAAAATAGAAGCAGAGTAGTCCATTCCCCACTCCCACCAATTTTAAAATAATTTTCTGTACCACATTATTTTAAGGTCCTGCAGTTCCTGGCACTAATGTACCCTTACTAGTCAAAGTCATAAGGAAGTTAAACTTGGTTTTCAAATTTTACACAAAAAATAAAATTTGGCACATCCAATCACATTAAAATATAGAAGTTTTCCTTAGTGTTAACCACTTAAACCTATTCCTAATAGTAAACTCTCAGAAAAAACACACATTAGAACTGCCTGCACTCTTTTTCATTGACAATATTCTACTATTCCTTACTGCGCAGACATTTCTGAAATCGTAAAATTACCAACTGTTAAAATTCTCAGAGAAATAAATTCTTTAAAAGATTTTAATAATCAATATTGATTGATGTTAGACATGTTGTGATGCTTTTCCCAGCTTGTAATACTATATATACACACATACCATAAATATATATACGTATACTTAGCTTTAACTATATACTAGTAATTGCAAAATAAATGCAATTTTAGAAAAACATGTTAGTACTTGTTGTGAGTCTTGTATATTTAACTGGGGAAGCAGTGCCAAATTTCTGTGCTTTAATACTTTACCTGAACTAATTGGTGTAGGCAGTTAGCTTTAAATTAATGTAACAAAAATAACCCTAAAAATGTGAACAATCAAGACGCTTCTTAAAATGCAGCCTGAAACCTTCTGTTGGGGAATCCTACCCACTTAGCTTTATGAAGTTTAACCACCAGCCTGACTATAAAGTTATTCATTGAAAAGTTTTATTAAGGAAATGTCATGAATACTAATAACACAGTATTTTAGTCCGTTACTTGTACAAGTGAAAACTGAAACAGAATACAGAGCAGCATTTCACATACAAGTCCCTACTGTTTGAAAAGAATTATTATTAAATAGCATATGTATTCATCATCTGGATTTTGAGAAAATAACAACATTCATGTTTTGAATATGATTTTGTCCACAGTAGAAATATTTAAACAAGGCAAAAGTCCTACCAGAAAAGTAAATAAAAGCTCCAGGAAAAGGTCCTAGTGACTCCAGTGAAGTAGCAGTGGGCTGAATGAAATGAAAACCAGTTTACTGATTCCCAAAGACTTTGAACTCAGTAAAACCGTAGACCAGACTTCTTTGGAAACAGTCCTTTGCTCCATACAGAGCTTTTACATTAGTTTCTGTCATACTCAAAACCACGTACAAAGATATGCCATGTGGATATAAGGTATACATCCAGCTGTAAACCTGAAATGCTTCTCTGCAGAAGCAGTGGTTTTATAGGACTGATTTCACTTTAGTTTAAACGGATTAAGTGAATGTGAATTCAATGAGCAAACGATCAGTAACTGCTGCGGAACAGATAAAAAAAAAAAGCTTAATCAAAAAAGATTAATGTGGAGTCTCTTTCTCAAAACAGGTAGGGAATTTGGTTAAAAAGAAAGGCCCTACTCTTATGTGAAGTCTCTGCAAGAAAAATTACCATAGTGTGACACAGCAAGATGACAGACTGGCTTCATTCACAAGACTAGCGAATGAAACTTTGAAAACAAAAGAAGTACAGCATCTCGTATTATTAAAATTCTTTTGAGTGAGTTTTGAAAGCTACTTTTCTTTGCCAGTGCAGTATTATTAAGTTATTTTAATTCTATAAAAAGTTTTACAGAACATGCTAAAGGGGGATGGTTTTGAATTTAAATAAAATTTAAGAAGTTTAATCTGCTGACCTTTATTTATATGTAACATTTTTCCACAGTTAATGAAACTATTCATGTAAGCAATGGCTTCTTCCATTAACAGGACGTGCAGGCTAGAAACTAAATGGAATTCAAATAAATAAACAAATATATTCATGCTCATCCCTTAAGATTCTTAATGGCAAGTACCATGTTCCACAAAGACAGGTTATAAAACACCATAACACAAGTTTCAAAAGCTGCAGATCTTGTATTTCTCACTTCTATTGGTAAGGAAGAACCTCTTTTCGGGGCTCAGACTCTCCTGCAATAAAATCTGCAGCAATCTCATAAACGCTTTGAAGCAGTCCCCTGAAACTGTGGTTAATCTACATCCCAGCGTTTGTGGTAACTCCTTGTCCTCCCTTTTCTTCATCTCCAAAGGAGCCCGTCGTCCTTTAGACTACCTGGGGGAAATGCTTGCAGTGCACTGACAAAAGGGAATGGTCGAGGGTGTATTTTGTTTTAATCACAACCCTAGACACAAAAGGGCAGTGGTGCCACCATTTTGTGTGTCTCAAGTAGCCATGCAAATGGATGCCGTTCTTTGTGCCTTTTCCTGCACCTATTCTTATTGAAATCGGTTGCAAAGCTTCCATTGAGTTCAGTAGGGCAAGACAATGCAGTATGTTTACAACCGAAATCTTAATAACCTACACAGGAACGACTCTGAAGCATTAGTGTTATTTTCCCAACATTTTAAGTGGACAGGGAATAAGGAGCATGTATGAAATTTTAGCCGTTTCATTTATCGATTCATCGCGCTTCCTTCAGCAAAATAGCAGAGGAAAGGATCTAAAACACAACAAAGGATTTCTAACGGGTGTAAAATACGGATGGGCTGAGAGTACAGACACTTTTCCCCAAAGAAAATATTTTCTGCATGGACCTGCAGGATTTGACAGTCAAATTGTACCAGCACACCGCAGTGCTGAAGGCACAGAGCTTCCACTGTATAGAGAGACACCCACAGACACCATCCCACTCCAGACACATCAGAAAATGCCGTGGCTGGCCTCCTAGAAAGACGTGTCACGAGTTTCCTTCATCAAATAACTCATGCGACTAGGGCTGTTGCAGAGATACAGACACTCACTTCTTCACCCCATTCAGCTCAAGATGGTCACAAGTCCAATGGTGCCTTGCACTTGAGAGAGGACAGCAGCTGCAGCTAAGACGTAGGGCTTGGCAAGAACCGTACCCCCTTCACCCTTCACGTATTAAGGAAGGTCACCTGCAACCTGGCACCAAACACATCTTATTGGAGACACTCTCTCTAAGAGCAAAACTAGTTCTTTAAAAGCTGTGATGTATGAGGTTACAGATATGATCTCATTCCACGGAAAAAGTAAACCAGCCAAGGAGGTGCCGCAGACTCTCCATCAGGACTACCCCAATCCTGGGCTCCCGCAGAAGCAGCTGACTCTGCAATTCCTGTCCAGGGGACTGCGGCGTCTCGGGGTGACCACGGGCTCAGGGGCGCCAGGAGCCCTCACTCCCCATCATATCCCAACCCAGCCCTTCAGCCCCCCCGCCATGCAGCTGTCAGAAGGGTTTTGCTGTAAGTCAGCGTATCCGTTTCAACTGGATGATGGTTTAGTTTTGCTGGAAAGCTGCCCTCTCCCTTGTTGCTTAGCTCTTGCAGAACAAAGCAAAAAAACCCACTTAGATAAATAAAACCATCAGATCAACTTGTGCATTACCCCTCCATCCCCGATGTAAATCCAGGGTGCGAAAATGAATGTGTGGTTTTCCTCCCATAAAAGGGAAACATGTTTTCCTCTGCCTTAAAAAAAACCAGCCTTTGAGAGCAAACACCTATCTGTTTGGTTTTAACTCTAAAACGGGAAACAGTATCTGGGCTTTTTGCACACGAACATGCAGCCTGGCTTAGAACATTTACCATATGTGTATAGGCTGAAATGCTGAAAAGTAGTATGATTCGATTTTTTACTAACATTGACACAAAAGATATTTTTTTTTAAATAGGGATTTTATATTTGGTTTTCATCCATGACCTCCACATAAAGTACTATTAATAGCAATTAACTTTTTGTATTATTGTGCAGAAAGCAATTACTGCTCTGCTAAAAGTACTTAAAGCACTAGAGAATTCTGATCCATTTACTAAATCAATTCCCTTTACCACAAAAGAAGAGATAATGTGCTTCAGGACAGTCTTCTAACTAAGAAAGACAGAAAAATAAAAAAGGGGGGGGTGGATATGACCAATGTTCTATTTTAAAGTGCATTATATTAACATTTCATCAGCATTTACAGAAATATGAACCCCCACAACAGTGCCGGACTTACTCAACTCCAGCAAACAGGGAATCACTCCTCCAGGCACTGTTCACTCTCTCTCATGTACAAGTGTGGAAACACACACAGACACATTTCCGTTTTTACTGCATTTCGGCAGAAACACGCTTTCTATGCAGAGCTTAAAAAACTGCAAGTGGCTGCAGTGGAGAGTAGTAGCCAATATGTATAAATGGCTTATTCTGAGGAATTTCTGAAAGAGAAAACACTCAGTAGGTGCATTGTAATTAGTTGCTCTTTCTAGTTACCTCTTGACAAATGATGCATGTGGGTCTGGATGAGAGTCCAACTCTTGACCCATGCCACCACTACACACTTTAGTACTTCAAGCAGAAACCCCTCGCCTCAGCATTCTTTTCATTTTGTTTTTCCAGAAATGTGGTGCTGGTAATGCACAACGTGAGAACCAGACATGATTAGCAAAGCTGGAATTCTTTCAGAAGTGCTTCATATAGCTATGTCCTAAATATATCTGAGGAAAGCTTCCTGCCTTCAACTCCTTCCAAACATGTAGCATGTTTTTGGATTGGGTCAAAGGACAGAACATGCAAATACATACAGCAAACATTGTTTCCACAACACTTAACAATACTCTTTGGCCCACATGTGTAAGCCTCTCAGAGAGAAGATATTCATGTGATCATTATTTTAAATATGGGAGATGATAAGCCTATTGAGAAATGCAAGATTTGCCATAAAAAATACCCTTAAAAAATAAACATTTTTTTGGATAGCACTTTACTGCCCCCTTTTGCACTTTAACATTAGAACAGGTTTCAACATGAACGTACATTGAGAAACACTGAAGATATGAGGTAAGAGGACAGGGCATCATGTTTACACACTAGTAGATTACCAGGCATTGCTTTGGGAACATGTCAACTCGCCTACATGGCAAATGAAACATCTAGCTTTTGTTGTCTCTAATCTTCCATGGAAGAGATCTGTTATGGATGGTTTAAATTACCATCTTCCATTTTAATCTGCATGGATATGGACAACTGGGAAAGAAGGGGATATTGCTCATTAACTCCAGTTGTCTCTCTAGCACAATTTTCTAAGGCAAAGATCATCTGCAACTTGAATTCGGTTTTATTCATGAGGAAGAACAGAATGACAAAGGGCTTTCTAGTCTGAGGCCATTCATGTGTTAGCGATCCTTTAACTGAAAGGGTGGGTGTATCCTTCAGACGAAAACTTCACAAACTGGCAGGCAAGAATATTTTCATGAAAGGTGAAGACAAGAAGCCTAGACATTCAAATACTCTGCAAGCCTACAGGCATAAACCCGTTCTGCAACTCCACACTGCAATTACAGTCACTACAGAATCCATGTATCTCTGTGTGTCCACATATATCTACAAAAGGTAATAAATCTATAGTCTAGTGGCCAGCTATTTACAAAATACTAACTCATTATGACAGAGCCAGAGGGAGATCCATCCTGCCCCAACCCTCAGCTTCCATTTGACAAAGTCCATGTGCTGCTGTGTACACTTATATTTAAACTTAATCCATTTTCCTCTGTCATCCTACAATTACAATACAAGTCACAATAATATTAAATTTCACTGCCTACAGCATTGCACAATTGAACCATTACTGTAATGAAAACTGACTCCCTTTGATATTAACACTGGTGTTTTCTCTCATTTGCTAGCCATGAAATACAGGAAGAGACCAATGTTGTTTTAATTAAAGAATTGTTGTTCAAAATATGCTACTGGGAATATTAAAGTAGTTCTTTGCTCTTGCAGCAAAGATAATCAGGTATTTATACGGTTTGAGTTTTGAAAAACAGAAAAATAAAAAAAAGCTGTGCCATGAATTCAGCGTAATACAAAACCACTGCTCTACTTGACTTGTGCTCACAGAAGCAGGGTGTGCCAAACCGAAGAAAGATGGTGCTTTATTGAAAAGATGCAGAGCAGTAGTTAGCATGGAACGGAAAATCAAACCAAACCATGTGTGCCTCTTACACAAGTCACTGAAGTCTTTACTTTTAGAAAGCTAACAGGGAGCAGCTGGCATTTGCCAAAGAACTACTTTTCAAAAAAGGGCACCGTAAATCATAAGAAAGAAATAAATAATAAAACCACTTTGTTCTGTTGCTGTGCTATTCTGTGCTCCTCTCCACCATTCCTATTGCAAAAACAAATATCTTTGTCAGCCACAATACAGGGATACCAACCAAAGTTTGCAGTCTTCCTTCTCTTAACTACAATTTGTTCACACCTGCACAGTCTTGTTCCAAGACATGCTCCAAGCAAAGTCTATAAAAGAGGGCGGGGACTGTCTTTTTACTTGATGAGACATTAATAATCGGTGATTATATCTCAAATTCAAAGAAAAAATTTCAGCTGCTTTGCAGTTGTTAGAAATATATTATGGCATACCATTTGCCTGCATAAGTAAACACTGGAAGCAGAAGTTAACTCACGACTTTCGGGAAAAGTTTTGCCAAATCAGTAACAGCGTTGTATGGCAAACCAAACCTATTCTGGCAAATCATTGTTATGCAAAGATTTTCAGAATCTAGTTGCAACTCTCTGTCACTCCTACAATGCATCCTCTTTCTGTTCATATTAAAAAGATAATTTTCAGGTGAGAGAAAATGACCTTGAGCAAAAATCTGAGATGTGTCTGCACTGGCATCTCACAGTAAACCCAAGATACAACCAGTCTCAAGTGTGGAGATCCCATGTGGTTACATTAAAAAATAACTTTTCCAAAGTTTGACCTGCAGAAGCAGAATAAATCTGGGTGGGCTGCTGCCACTTCCATGGCCATAGTGGTATCTGACCTACTAAGAACCAGCTTTTCAGCCCGCTGCAGGTCTGAGTCTCTCAGATTTAAGCCGTGCAGACACTGGAGCAGTTGAAAAACTCCAGTAAAGGTCCAGAAGTGCATTCAACGTTAGATCAGACATCCTTGCCTTGGGCGGAAGAGTCCATCAGGGGTGTTCAGTAGACTGCTGGGACGGTGGGAGCTCCAGCCCCACAATTTTAACGCACTGCCCTGCGCCTGGGAGACACTGGCACTTTGCCTAGCCTCTACCCACAGCGAAGCTTAGCCCACGCACCCATTGCAAATCAGGTTATCTCCCAGGGGAGTAACCTAGGCTCTTGGGAACAGTCTGGTCACTCTCACTGGAAGCATGCTGCTGGTGGTACAGCAAACCGCAAGCAAAAGCACAGAAAATTTGGTTCCAGCAGAGCTATCGGTGCAGCCAGACCTCCAGGAGCAAAGCTGATGGATCTGTTTGAGCTGTCCCAGCTGGCACAAGGGATCACCACTGGTACGGCCATGCTGACTACTACTGGCAAGCTACACTAAAATTAAGACTCTTTCCAAATGCAGACAGGCTTCTCCCATCATTTTCTGATATATATACACATACACACACACACACACACACATACATATATGTATAAAAAAAATATATAAAAAATAAGAATAGAAATAACATGTAATGAAGCTGAAGAGAAATCTGTATTTGTCCAGCCCCAAAAACTGTTTCGCTCTGGCCTTGGTTCAGCACAGCTCACACTTAAATTCATCCTGCTTCAGCAAAAATATTCAGCATTCAGCACATGTTTAACACCAGCTTTTCTGAACAAGGACAGTTTCCTGAGTCAGGCCCTAGGAGCACAGCACTGTCTTGCTTGCCTTGCTGTCGCAGACCGATCCACAGAATGGAAAAGACTGTAATAACCAATAAATTTATGAAGATTCGGCTTTTGTTTTTCTTGAAAAAGTGCCTGAAAACTGTCTGCTAGAAGGAACAACAATTACGACTATAAATCGTCTCTTTTAAAATACTTATCATGCAGACCAGTAATCTTCCCTGCCAATATGATCTTCCCTGTTCAGCTAATACATGTAGCTTGGAAACACCTCAGAAAGAGAAAACACAAAAAAAGCTAAAGGTCAGGTGTTGTGCAGTGATTAAGCTAGACTGCTTCTGAAATTAATTAAACATGAAGAAAGCAACTGAAGTGTGGGCAGTGAATGCTATGGGACTGCAAACTCTCAGAAGGAGTCACGATATTCCCAACTCCTAATTTACACTTTTACCCAGTCAGGTATAGAAACCAATGGCACTGCTCGGGCAGTAGGTAAGCAGACAGCAAGCACCAGCAAAAAATGAAAATGCGAAAAGATGCCCCACTCAAAGAGTCAGAAGTGGAGGTATGTGTGCTTTCGCCAGTGCTTGCAGCATAGGTTCTTTAAACAAACTGCGCAGGTTCCTCAAACAAACTGCTTCGAACTTGCAGAACATCAAAAGCCAGATGGGTCTTCCTGAATGAATGCAGAGGCAAGAAGCCAGGATTCCCGTTCGCTGCAGAAATAGGCCTGGACTTGATTTGAGTCTTCTTAGCTCTGACAGACTGGAATCTGGCAGAACTCCCAATCCAAAATAAAATAGCTTTCAATTGCAACTGGGCTTTAACTAACAATAATAATAAATTTTAAATCCCTCTTATTAGCTTTAACATGCACTTCCCTTCACAGTGCATTGTTCACCTTCCCCACCGCTGTTCTTTCATTTGGGCACCTAAGTAAATGCACTGTTTGAATAAAAACTAACAAAACTGTGAGAAATAATTTGCAGCATCACAGATTTTTCATCCTAACATACCATTCCACCATATAACCTATCCTCCTGTGGAAGACAAGCCATATAATTTCTCATTTTCTGTTGACACGTGTAAAACCTGATTATGCTTTGAAGTGCACATAGCTCCGAATCCCACTAAATAAAATTCTGTAAATCCTATTTTAGCTATTAACGACCAGGCATTTAAAAAGAACGTTATAAGGTAGAAAACACATCTCATAGCAATCTGTATGCCATACATGAGGAATGATTCACCTAGCAACATAATCCTCTACCAGACTTTATCTTTTCTGGCTTGGAACCTACGTTTAAAACCAGAAGAAAGCATAGACTATTACATCAAAGTTTAAATCAGTTGCATTATAATTACCATGCTGATACCGCAGTAAACACTGGGTGTTGGCTAGCCAGGACTGCCAAAAAAGATAGAGGTCCTGCCCTTATTCTCTGTCTTTGACAATGTATATAATCACATCAAAGGAAAGTTCTCTGCATCAGAGTTAATAGGAAAAAAACCCCCAACAACTGGATGTTCTCTTTCCTTGGATAAAATGATAGATTTTGCTCATTATAAGAAAACTAAAATTTTGCTTATAATGAAAAAACAACTATAATGTAAAGCCCTTGCAGTCTAATGTAACACTCACTGAAATCACTGGAGACATTTTCATGGAGCTGAACAGGAGCTAGACAGAAGCCGTGGACATGTTTATCTACTTGTAGCTAGAAATATAACATAGTAAATGACATTTTCCAATATGGAATTTAAAATTATCTATCGTAATTCTACATTTACGCCTACTCGAAGACTTTTGAAAATCAGGCTAAGATTAAACGTGAATTTACAAGCACAGCAAAATAACATAAAGTAATTCAAAATGACACTGATACACTTCAAGTTTAGGGAACTTCTGTGTGTGTGCCTTACGAGTTTCACTTTTGAAGATCTATGTGTCCCTGGAGGTGGAGGAGCAATGGCAAAACTGGTTTTTGCTCTGACATTTTGTTTTCGCACCTGGCTTTCAGAAACATGCTGAGTGCCGTGTGCTTGTTTTCTCAAAGCCTCTCCACTGGTTTGGGTTTGGATTTTATTGTTTTTTTTCCCTGCAAAACAGGGAATGGAAGTGCAAATCGCAAAACCTCCACGTTTTAAGTATATTTTCGAGTGAGTGGTTTCAGGTGAGGGGAACCCGCAGAGGGTTCTGTATGGGAAGACGAGGGAGACCTGGTGCTCACCGCCCAGGATGGGCTCCATAAAGCAGCACCGCTCACTCCTTTCTGTGTCCCCCCCAAACCTACCCAGCCCTATCTGGTACATTTCTGAAATGTGACGTGACAGGCAGGTTCGAAAGCTAAATGTTGGATAATGGTGGGCAAACAAAGGACATCGGTTTTTGCATTATTTCTTTAATTACTTTAACCCTTGTTCGAACAGAAAGCATAAGGCCAGAGTAATTCAGCTTCCCTCTTTGTCATTTGCCTGCCATAAATATGCACCAGTCTGCATTTGAAAAGCTGAAGGAGGCCGCAAGCTTGCTGGACATTTATCATGCTCTGTTCCCTGTTAACAAGCAAATACTTTAGTTGAATGGCCCATTAGCAATCATTGTCAAATGCAGAATGCAAGGTGCTTGGATGTGACCGGTTTGTAAATTAGATGAGGGTGCCCCTGCGCTTTGGAGGATTTCACCAAACGAATCGGATCTTTTGATATAGATTTGCGAAGGTTAAGCTGCAAGAAGAGGGAAACGTATCTGAGCACTTCAGGCCCTGTATATTCTGCCAAGCTGTTCAGGTCCCCGTGTGCACTTGTTTATCTTTCGTTTGTTAAATCGCATCAGCATCAGCAGCTCGGCAGTTTTGGAGTTCCCTTTTCAGTCAGAATTGTGAAGCTTTCCAGCTTAACTATGGGGGACGATAAGAATGATAAATTCAAGCATGTAATTAACATCTTTATAAAAAAAAAACCCTGAAAATGGGAAAGAAAAAAAAACACAACACCAAAACTCAAACTTAAAAAAGTACCCGAGCCACTGCCAAACAAGCAGCATGAATTCCATTTTGCAGAGCTCATCCCAGGCTCATTCCCACTAAAGAAAGACACAACTGTTATTGTAGGCTTCAGTGTTTTTTCCCCTTATGTCTAGACTCTGCCTAACAAATGTAGAGTGCCTTCCTTCCCCCCCTTAGCAGACAAATGAGCAGGCAATAAAGTAAATATTTCTCGTTTGAATCCTACTCCTGATTTGCAACGTAATGCTTCCTTTAAATTGTGGGTGTTTACGGCTGTCAGTTGGGTAGAAAAGCAAGTTTTAACTATTTAGAAGGCTCTTTAAGAGGAAAGGCAAGAAAAGAAGAATCCAAGTAGCTGCAGTAGGAGGGTTATTTTACTACCTTTACACCTGCAGATTGCCTAAAATAAATGACAAAACAATGGCCAAATTGTCTGCCGGATGAACTCAAGGGGCTGACAGCAAACTCATCCCAGTGATTGTAAATGGGGTGGGGAGGGGAGAGGGAGCAGGCAAATGCTAACCTCATACATTTCTAGATTGCAGCCTGCCTTTTGGAAATAAATACCACCTAGAGACTAAGCCAGATCAATTTGGTTATCTGCCGTTTTACTGGTAAATAGGAATGGATGCTGGTTTGTTTGTGGGTCCGTTGTTTTTTTTTTCTTCTTTTATAATTTTGCAGGATGGGTAACACAAGAGATGCTGAAGTATCACCTGGCCAAGGCACAGACAATGCAGCGTGTTTATCTTTGCTGCTCTGCATTTGCTTTGCTTTGCATGGAGTGTGAGATGGAGACCACAGCCCGAAACACAGCTGAAATCAAAAGGCCTCTGTTCTCTTTCCAGATAACCCCAGTCCTACCTATCCCCTCTGCTCCCTGTGCCTTGCCAGCATGCTCCTGCCCAAAGCCCAAATAAATTAAGGCAACAAATCCCAAGTGCAGCTAATTCTTCAGAAAGGCGGCTGCTAGGGCAGGAGTTAAGAAGGGAAATCTTCCACACCTAACAATTGCAGCCATCTCAAGTTTTAATCGGGCCTCGTCTCGGCAGAGAGCGGTAAATGAAATCTATCTTTACCATATTATACGCCACCAATGAGCAAGAACTGAGCAGCTTTTCTTTCCTGCTTTAACCATCCCAAGCCACAAGTAGGCTTTTCATACTTCCTAATCCCGGCCCCCAAGTTTTGTGCGGTTCTCACATAATACCTTACAGCCCGGAGCAAGGCCCTTAGTTTCTAACACCCCTTTCAGAGACGTGTCATTTCTAACATCAAGCTAATCTATATGTTGCCATGGCACCACCCTTTATCTGCCTTTACATCTTATGAACTGCATGGATTTACCACATTATTTTTATCTGAAAGACAGAAAATGGTGGTTTTATTGCCATACAATCAGATTACTGCTGCTAGTTTCTCTATGCCTTTTTACCATACTTCAATCAAAAGGGATCAGTTTCTTTATACTCTGCCCTTGATTTACATTACATCTGTAAAGACCTAGTCTGGGTTGTAATCCCCTTATTAACTATGACCAGGGTTGATTTGCCTAAAAATAAAAGCAAATTGTGTCAGACCTTTTCACTTTGTTTTTGATTCGGAACTACAAAATGGATTACTAAAGAAATCTTCAGAGTTCACACGGCTGGTATAGTACTGAATTTAAAATGAGAATTAAACAAGTTAAACATGGGAGCTGTGTCAACGGTTTACATTTTCCATCATGGGAGAAAGGCTGAACTGCGTTTGTCTTTGTGTTCTCTGGCTTTAAAGAGACAATGAAGCCACAGGAGTTTTTCCAAGCTCTTCTAACACTGTCCATTTGCCATCCTCCCTTCCTCTCCTTTTCATGCAACTCCCCCCCTCAAAACTCTTCCCCCTTATTGCTCCCTCCCCATCCCCCCAAAAAACTCCCTTCGCTCAAGACAACAGTGTTCTGGTTAAAAGTCTACGTTCTGTGGCACTGCATATTTTAATCAAAATATTTCAAGCAGTTTAACATTCCTATTTAAGTTTCCACAACGCCTCACAAAGAATGAGCTCATAAGCAAATACATGTAGATGTATGATAAATGACCAGAAAAACAGGTTTCTTTATGTCAGCAGCCAAGGCAGGCAGACATTAGGCACACATGAATAACATTTTAATCACTATTTTTTTTCTCAGAAGAACACTTTCTTCTCATTTGCAACAAGCAATTTCAAGTACTGCAAGTTGCACGACACAGGAGGACCAGATCTTCCCCCTCTCTCTCTCTCCAAAAAAAAAAAAAAAAAAAGAAAAAAAAGGGCAGGGCTGCAAGGCCTGTCTGCCAGCATGTCACCGCAGCCACCTCAGGTCTTCCCATGACAGGAACCTTGGCCGAATCTGAGACGATCCCGAGTGTCACACCTAAAGCAACCTCATCTCCTTACACCAAAAAAGGGAAGAGGGGTAAAAAAAAAAAAGGGAAAAAAAACAACAAAAAAAGAGAGGCATTCTTGTGTGTGGGAAGAAGGAGCAAAGTGATTTTCTTAGCTTGACTTTTAGTTACCACCTTTCTAAAGGCAACTACTTCATTAAACACAGTGAAATAACGTAGCACAGCTTACAGATAACATGCTTCAAGATAATTACTATAAATAATACAGCAATTATCCTCAACATATAAAAGGATGGGGAAAATAACCAGCTCAAGAATTCGGCCTTCGGTTTGTTCTGAACTCATTGTGCTAATTCACTTGTGCTTTGGAGACGTGGCTAGGAATGCCAGAGATATCAAATGGACTGGAAGCCACCATTCGCTCCTGGTACCAGCACGCCAAGTGTCAACAGCTATGTTTTGGGTACAATTTAGGAGCATGTGTTTAAATCATCTTAACCTTCCACTCCTGTTTCTTCAGCTTGAAGCTGTAATTGCTGAGGTTAGAAAGTGCGGTCCCATGACACAGGGCTCCCAAATAAATTCTTGTCTAGCTGAGAGCCTCGCAAACATGTTGTGAGATATCGTTTTAGCAAGCTCTTTGTGCTCCAGCTGGCTCGCCTGTCCTGTGAAACAAGGGCTGTCCATTACCTACAGTTTATCATCCTGACAAAATGTGAGGAATGTGGATGTGAAAGCACTAACAATTCCACCCCTGGTGCTTTCTCCTTTTTTCTTCTCTATATTAAAACCGACAAGATTAACCCAAATGCAAACTGTGGAGCATAGTTCAAGGGGGGCTATTCAATCGGCGGTGAATGTGCATTTGTTTACCTACAAAAATAAGAATTTCAGCTACAATGAGAAGCAGGCTAGTCTATATGCTGCTGAATAGAACATTTAACAGGGTCATCAATTGTAGTTTATTTTATCAGTTTCTGACATGTTAGGATTCATTCAGAGGCAGGCTGTGAAATACTCCATATATAACTGATTATTGGAGGGAGAGTTAAAAACAGCTATATAATCTAACTTAATCAGTGTCAAAGGCAGCACTTGGGAGGGTAACCTTCCACATGTCACTGAGGAGAACCGCTTTGCTCGTCGGCCCATAGCACGCAAGGAATAGTGACACCGAGACATAAGCAACGTGGTTTTTTGAATGAGATTTCTCTACCCTTTGACTAAAAGGCGCCTCGTAATACTACGTGCTGTCCTGTGTGTCAAAGGTGGTGCCCGGCCCTTTCAAGGTAAAACTGAGGTAATTCCTGCTATCTATATACATTGTTTTTCTTGGCAGGAACAAGACAGGCAGAAAGTCCCCCATTAAAAAGTGTCAACAGGAGTTAAGTCTACAGGGTAATTTTTGTCTGTGTTTTCAAGATCATGAGATCTAAGCTTCTTCAGGTGAGAAGTCTGTAAAGTCTACCCAAAACCATCTGCAACAATGAAGTCACGGGCATAACTATTTTAGGTATGTCACTCAAATCTTGTGATATCATGGCGGCAATAAAAGTAGATCTTGAAAAATGGAGAGAGAGGGGGAACTGGGGAGGGAGCTTTCTGTTCAAATAGCTACCGTGTGCTCTCCATCCCAGCCACCTGCTAGAAATTATAACCTCTAAACTTCAGTGCAAAGCCAATTCAGTTCATACATTCACCTTAACCTAGAATTTATTATTTCATGCTTCATATTAACCTGACTAACAACTTTTCCCAGCATTTAATTGCCTACCTGTATAGGAGATTT
Organism: Apaloderma vittatum; assembly: GCF_000703405.1. Taxonomy (NCBI): domain Eukaryota; kingdom Metazoa; phylum Chordata; class Aves; order Trogoniformes; family Trogonidae; genus Apaloderma; species Apaloderma vittatum. The sequence goes on from NW_009728808.1 coordinate 134,376, forward strand.
ATGTGTTGAGGCTTTCAGTAGAGTTAAATGCACAGCTTCCCTGAATAAATTAACCAGCACCAAAGATAGTGATTATTTCAGACCTAGGAAGGAGCTTTGTTATTATATTATGCCAAGATCCGTTCAGCAGCTTATTTCTCAAGCTAGCATCCTGAGCAAGGACAACCTCGTCTAGGGAGAAATTATTCGGTATCCTTTAGGCAAACAATTGTGACAAGAATTAGTAAGAAATCCTGCTCTGAGAAGTGGAGCTGTCTCACCGGCAGCAATATCGGTAATGCATTTGTAAGCTTCCTCAAACTACAGGCCTCCAAGTGGCCTATAAATCACTAGCCCCAGCAATTGAAAAGACTAATTTTAATAGTGTACTTCTTCACTGCGGTGATTAAGCCTCAATGAATCACTCAAGAAAACTCAATTACATCAACAGCGCAAGCTATTTTTAAAGCGCGCATTTAAGTTGAAAAAGTAATTAGATATTATCATTAGATCTACCATTAACTATAGTCAAACTTTTTTTTTGTTGGTAATCAAATAGTAAAAAATTAGCCAAATGGAAACACAGCTCGTACTGGGGGTAAAGGAAGGATATCCCCAGGCTCTGCAAGATGGGCTGAACTGAAGCTGCCGGGACAGACACTTTCATTTCCCTGACGGCTACCGAGAGGTGAGCCACAGCCCGTCGGGGCCAGCAGGGGAGAGGCCGCTGGGCTCTTCTGCATTGGAAGAGCGACCTCTGTGGGCACAAACCCATCACGGGACGGGGACGCAAAAGCCTTCCTCCCCTCCTCCTCCTCCACTCCCTCCGAGGCAGAGCCGAGCCTGTTTTCCACCAGCGCAGCAGGCCCGCCAGCCCAATGCACCCCCCCAGTATCCTTTGACTTTCGAGAATTCAAACAGCGTTATAAAGCCCGCTTTATAACCGGCCAGGTCTCGCTTTATTCTCAGATGATGCCACGCCGTACTTTAAGTCAAAGAAAAGCTTTTAGCTCTGCAGCATCATTAAAGCGCAGAGCCGGAGACTGGAGCTAAACTTTTGTTTTATTTCAACTGGCTTGCCACCTGGTGCATGTATATAAAATGATCACTTGTCACGCAATGCTAGGAATAAAAACACTGAACTGAGCAGTCTGCAGCACTCCTGTCGGTTTCTTTTTGCTTTTTAAATAAATATCAGAGAACTTTTCTGTAAAGAAATCTTACAGAGATACAACAAATATGCCCATTATTGAAAAACACTGGCAAAAAATCTGCAGGGTTTCTTCCCCCCTCCTTCAATTGGAACAATGACTGTAACACAAGACTACTTGATAAACTTGAGATGCAACTCCTAATTCAAACTTTTAAATTGCCGAACTCCTGGAGATCCTGCCACCTACACAGAATTAATCCCTGATCCAGGAAACACTCCATTCTTCTTGTCTCATCACCACCTAACGCTTCCTTTAAAAAAGTCCCTCGGGAAAACAAGACGCGCACTTACTGCCTTTAATAGGAAATTCTAAACTCCATTATTACAATGCGTATGCTTTGATTTTTAAACACAAAAAATCGAAGATACAGCGTGAAGGAAATAATTTTAACTCATTTCTGGTGTAAAACTCCTTAAACTCAGGACAGACTTTTTGTTGCTATCGTGATCTTTGCTTTCTAAAATGGTGGTTTTAATCACAAAAGTTCAAAGGATTTCACAACTGAACAAAGCCAACTTTTATTTTGCATGTCAAAAAAAATGAAAGAGGACAAAAAGAGAAGTAGAATGATTTTTTTCCATCACTGCCTCAGATTTCTCTTTAGAAAGACGGTCCACTTTCCAAAAAGTTCCTCTTCCCAATAGCAACAATTTTGCATATTTGAATAAAGTTTTTAAAAGAACACGCTTCGATTTTAAGAATGTGTTTTGGTAGTGAAGTCCTGGGAACGCATGTACTTTTTTGCCTGGGTTTGTTAATGAAGAATGACACTAAATGGTCGTGTGATGGGTAATGCTTAGTTCATTACTCACTGACATGTGCCTCGATACCATCAACTCCACAACCAAATTTAGCCCTGTTATAAGCAGATGTAACTTCGCTGGAGTCAATGGGATGAGTTTGCATCTGCAGACGGGAGAAGTTGAAGAGGATCACCCTTTTCCTGGCAGCCCAGCGCGGCCCGGCTCCGCCGGCCTCC